>NW_027123965.1:1701-2540 GCF_001457755.1 Trypanosoma equiperdum
TCGCTCATTTTATTTAATTGTTATTTGTGTCATATCGGTCACTTTAGCGGTCACCGTCTCTCCTCCCATGGCGATATTTCTTCAGTTCCTCCTTTTTTTTTAAAAAAAAGGAATTATTATTTTCTTTTCTTTTCTTTTTCCTCCCCCCCCCTTTTTTTACGTGTGTACATTTTGCGTTTCATCTCATCTCATCTTATCTCATTCAATTCAATTCAATTTCACTTTTTTCGTACACTTGACGTGGTGTAATTCCCCAATATGTCATTTTTTTTCTTTTCTTTTTCTTTTATTTATATTTATACATTTTGTTTGTTTTTTTTTGTTTTGTTTTTGTTTTTAAATTTGATTTTCTCTCATACAAAATTTCTTCTTTTCTTTTGTTTTTTCCCCCCCCCTCTCCACTTCTCCACTTCTCCACTTCACCACCACCACCACCACTCCCCCTTCGCCTCTCCGCTTTGTCAAAATGGACGACTACTTTCAACGGTAATGAGTCACGATGAAAATTATAATAATAATAATAATAATAATAAACAAACCACAAACAAACACAAATTCTTAAAGGAACATACAATTTTGTATAATCTCACACCTTTTTGTTGTTGTTGTTTTTTCCCCCTTTGTCTTTTGCTTTTGTTACTTTTTTTTCTTTTTTTTTTTTTGCCATTTACTTCAATTCATTTTGTTTGGTCTTTCTTTCCTTTCTTTCACAAGTAAACCAAAGGCAAAAAAACAAAAACAAAAACAAAAAAAAACAAAATATTGGTGGATTATACGTTATATATTATACATTTCATTTAATTCATTTAATTTCACTCTTTTCTTTTTTCTTTTTTTTT
>NW_027123965.1:2566-2652 GCF_001457755.1 Trypanosoma equiperdum
TCCCTCTTCCTTTTAGTTTGGCCATGCAACCTCCACTCATTATTTGTTGCCGCCATCACAACTACGATGAACAACAATAACAATAA
>NW_027124600.1:0-1234 GCF_001457755.1 Trypanosoma equiperdum
AATGCGCAGACGCCACCCGATGGTCTGCCGGTTTACGCTTGGGGTGTAACTCTCCTCACTTCTCCGGATGAGGCTCATTTTCACCACTGGGAAAAAGACAAGGGAAGCCGCCAAATTATTATAAACTGTGATGATGTGCGCGACATGAAGGCATTTGTGGCATGGAAAAAGCTGTCTGTAGCATCAGGCTATATGGCACTTGAATAAGAAGCTCAGGCGAGGATTGTTGAAGAACTTGAAAATGAGTGGGAAACAATAAAGGGCCATATTAATGTAGTTGGGCAAGTGGCTCGTGTCGTTTATAACAACATGCAGCACGATGTCCGTGTGTTTGAGGCAAAAGAGATGATAATGGCCATCAATAATGACAATAAAAGTCACTACGAGGACATAATGGTGAAAATTGCCGATTGGCGAAATGATAAGGTAACGCACAGGTTAGTGAAAATGGTCCGTGTGGGAAATGCTGGAGATATCATCGATGAATACTGCTGCAGGCCACTTTCGGTTTGCATTGGGAATGCTATATTTTTTAAACTGCTTTTCATTATTGTGCAGAAAATGGCTATCCGTCAAGTGATGATGTCAGACGAGGGTGCCGCAGCCAACGTGTTTGAATCAAGGGCGTTGGCTGCATTTCTTTTTCCTCGAGTTATTAAAGTTATCGCAGACAACTTAAAATACCTGCGGCGGCCGGGTGAACCGGGAGACAAACGAAGCATACTGAACGACATAACTGTTCAGCAGTTGAGACTCACTGGGCAGAAGTTTTTACCAGATGCCAGACAGCAACCAATTGAGAAGTGTGAATACATGGTGCTCTACCGCCCTGCCACAGTCAATGAACCCGTGGTGGATGGCTTTTTTTTCGTTGAGGGGCGCTTCACGATGTCGCCTGGAAGGAACAGCGGCACCGACCACGCCAAATACAGCTGTGCTTTTACAAGTAACCAAGTCGGACAGTCACCCCACCACTTCGTCAAAGGTGCAGAAGCTCCAAGAAAAAATGGAAAGCTATTTTTCTGATTGGGGTGCGTTTTCCCGCGACATGGTTTGGGAGATGATATACATTAATTCGGTTAACGGTGGTGTGATTACAAGATGGCAGCTTTGTGATGGCGACGACCCCGCCGAAGCGGCTGATATGTGGAGAAACATGACTCAATACCAAGTAATATTAAGGGAAGAAATGCAAGGGCAGATAATGCGAGCATATAGAGATGAAGGTTGGTAT
>NW_027124600.1:1244-1358 GCF_001457755.1 Trypanosoma equiperdum
TGATGGCGACGACCCCGCCGAAGCGGCAGATATGTGGAGAAACATGGCTCAATACCAAGTAACGTTAAGGGAAGAAATGCAGGGGCAGCTAATGCGAGCATATAGAGATGAATG
>NW_027124600.1:1368-2473 GCF_001457755.1 Trypanosoma equiperdum
ACGATTTCATAGCATTAGGTGTGGTGGAAGCTGGGTAAAAATATCCGGCCTGGTATGTTATGGTGAACGCAAGCAGTCAACAGTGTACGGTGCTAATGTGGGGCTAGTCGGCGTTTTTTCATTTAATGTAAAATTGAGTTATCGTATCATAGGAAGGCCAGCAGTCCTGACTGCCAAAACAGGGTAAGTGGCTTTTTCTTAATGCTTAGGATGACAGGATGCGCTGCAAGGGGGTAACATTCAGCAAATAGCGGCTGTAGTAATCATCTTATTCTTTTCAACAAGCAGTCGAATGCGGCGGTTAGTGCAGGAAAGGGACGTGGTAATTTACATAGTTGCCGGAGGTGAGGGAAGGAAGGTGGAAATAAAGACGACTAAGGAATAGTAAAAGTAGTATTTTATCGGCTAACGCATAACTGGAGTTAAGCCACATCGTAATCTTAAGGGGCACAGAGAAAGACAGAAATAATGTTATCGACGGACGTAAGAAAACATTGTAACGTTTTGTTCCCATTTGTGCTATTACCAACTAAAGAATTGGATTATACTAGACTAACTCTGCACATCTTCCTTTCATTTATACTATATAATTTTTCCATCAGGGTAGGGATAGGAATCTATAGACCAATGATAAAAGGAAAAAAAAATGTAATATTACTTTTTGCTTCTTCGCCATCCGTGGTAGAGAGAGCGTATTGGAAACATGCCTCAACTCTAACTCTGCTGAATGCTATTTCCAGTAGGTGTCATGGGAGAGAGATTGTGACGGAGTGAAATATGCAAACATTAGAAGCAGTTACTGGATGTGCTGTTTCATATACGAGCTGTTATAATTATATTATACATGTTAGTTATGGTTGCAGTTATGGAGCAGCTCTTGATGGTGTTCTTCGCAGACGCGCAGCTGGTGACGTGATTTCGTCCATTTTCCTCTCTCTATTTCTTTCTTCAATTATTTTTCGCTGGGTAAACATGCTATGATATGTTGTCTTCTCTTTCCTTATAATCACTTCTGTTATCCTGGTTGAGGGTTGGAAGTTGGGCCTCTCTCCACGCGTGGCAAGCTTAAACTTATGTTGTTGGTTGCCTCCAGCAGCAAATCCCA
>NW_027123168.1:0-660 GCF_001457755.1 Trypanosoma equiperdum
ACTGTTTGCTTTGATTTGCGGTACAAGTTTTAACCATTGCTAGGTAAAGGATGTCTTTTGGACTAATTTCTTAGTCTATTACGCTGCTTAGATCTGGTGTGTGGTCGGCTCTTTGCCAAGCTTTGGAAGCTCCCTTAGATATTTTATCCGCTATCCTAGTGCTAAATTTTGCTGTATAACCTGTTTTCAACCTTATGCTTTTGAGTGATTGTTTTGGTGTACATTGCTGGTTCCACTTTGTTGCTGCTATTTTAGTGTGTTTCTTCCTTACAAGCTTCAATCTAAATGCTGTTTTTTGCCCCATTTTTCCTTACTATTATTGTTTTATTTTAATCTGAACGGCACAGGAAGCTGTGAAGCAGATTAAGTACTTACAGTAAATAGCTGTTCTTTAGTTACCTCTGCTTGTTATTTATTAATACAGTTGCACTTTTCTAAAGTATCACGAATATAACCTAATTAATATGTCATTTAGACACACCTTTCAATCTTTATCTGTTTGAATCTAAATACAACGACACGCTCGCTTCTATCCAATAACTTTTTCAATTTATCTGAATGTATAGACTGCTAAAGCTCACTTTCTCTTGATCACCTGGTGATGCAATGACATACATATTGATGGCGCCTCTTTCATTTTTGAGGCATTCTTCAGCCTAT
>NW_027123168.1:670-7021 GCF_001457755.1 Trypanosoma equiperdum
CACACCTACTTTTCCACTCTTGGAATTCCTGTTGTAAGAAGAACTTTAAGTGCATTATATCTTGTTTATTACCTAACTTCTCTGTGTTAAATTACTCCTTGTGCATGATAGTGCTTTAACAGTAACTAATGATTACACAGGGGGTTCTCAAAATCATATTAGAAGTGATGCTATTGGATAATTTTTTTTGCTCGTTTAAATTAGCTATATCACCGCCATTTTTTCGGTACAAAAGACCTTGTTTTTCCATTATTGTCTTCATTTCTCATATTCTTGTGTATAATGATTCCAGCATCATAAGTTTTTTATGCTGCACATACCACATCTCCTTTTTATTAATTTTCATTCTGCGTTTCCTTCAAAAATATTACTTATGCTCTTTTTAGCTTTCTCAATGACCCACTATTTTTGGTCCCTTGCATTTCGTTAGTTCATTCTGTTTCACACGCAATCGTATTATACCATTCGTATACACACACTCAAAATACTTTCCTATTATTATTGTTAACATTAATATTATCACTATAATTATTTATAATAATTATTATTATTTATTATTATTATAATAAACGAACTTAATATCCATTAAATAAATAAACCAAATTAGAGTAGCACTCGTTTCCTATTCTATCACCCTATTATTTTAAATCAATAGAAAGCTTTTAAAAAATTTATATTTTGGAGTTTTACAATGTTTTCACTTTCATTAAAAAGTGTTAAAATATATCAAATTTAAAGAGGTCTGTCAGATAGTAATTCCTCTCAAAATATTAAAATTAATATATTTCATAAAATTGAGCTAAAATCATTAAATTTCTACCAAACATATAAAGCAGCAACCATCCTCAGAGTTATTTTTTTATTTAGGAGAAAGCTGTAATCTTGTACTCTTTTTCATTTCATTTGCAACCATCTTTTCAGTCAACTCCTTTTTTGTCCTTACAATCATCTGTTTTCGGCGCGATCGACGCCGCCGATTCCTTTTCTGTGCTTGCTCCTGGTTGCTGACTGTTGCCTACGACGCTTTCCAACGTACTGCTTGCTGCTACTGCGTAGATGTGGTTAACTGAAGCTTAGAGGATCTGCAATTGTGTAAGAGCATTGCCTAGTTGTGCTTTTTTTCTTGCTGTTTCGCTTAGTTGTTTGGTGGCGTCCCTTAGGTGTTTCAGCCACGGAAGTGTAAGTACGCCAACGCCGCCGCTTTTCTTGAAGAACTTTGAGTAGTCAGTGCATCTTTTTGTTGCTTGCCCATCACAGCTGTTCCCAGTCCTGTCGCCGAGGTAAGCGCGGTTGCCATTGCTTCCGTCTCCTTCTTGCTTAAGGCACTTTTCCACGCCGCCACTGCGCTGTGTATTAATTCTGGTGTTGCCTTGCCTTTGTTAATTGTGCCACATGATGACTTCAGGTGTGTCCATTGCCTTTTTATAGCGTTTTGGTCTGTCAGTGCAGCTCCGGTGTATGCTTTAGATCACTCATGGCTATTGGCGCCACCGTCGCCGCACATACAAAGAAAGTCTGCTATGGATTTTCGCGGATGGCTAGTGTGGCATAGAGTTGCCTTTGTGCCGCCGGGGCCAAGCCCCGTTCTTATTATAAGCTTATCGGTGATTGCACCTGTGCCGTACAATGCTTCAGTTAGGTACTGCTGAATTTCGTTTTGCGAATGGTTAGTCAAGAAAGCTTTGAGGGTTTGGGCTTTGGTGAACAGTTTGCTTGCTTGCAGTGCGAGTAACCGAAGCTGCTACCTTGCGGCCAGTTTATGTGCCGGATTTGTTATCTTTTGGTGGTTGCCAGTAGTTTATGTTCCTATTTTGAGCTTCTGCATGTTTTTCTTGGCTTGCCACCAATTTTCCCATTCTGTTTCACCACCGACCTCTTTCGCCCGCGTTGCTTCTGTTCCTTTTAACTTGTTAAAAGCGTTTGTTGTGTCGTCTTCTGTGAACATTTCTTGCCAACTGCTTGACGATAGAGACATTTTTGCCGCTTCCACTTTGTTTTTGAGCGCCTATCCATTGATGTTTTGTGTCGGTGGCGTATACGTCGCGCTAGCCGCCCTTAATAGTTCACACATCGTTCGATGGGCCGCTGCACTTTCGTCAGCGGCACCGCGCACCGGCTGTACGGTCCATGTTAGAACAACAGGCAACAGGAATGCTAGCGTTGCCTGCATGATTGGCTACGTTCTATACGTCTTTCTTGAATAGGCGGGGGAAAGCTTCTTTATTTCTGTACTAGGACTTCGTGTCCTGACGTTTGTAGCGTTTGCGGTTATGTCTTTGTGAGGATTTAATTTTTATCCTGAGCTTAATCACGAGAATGCTGCTTGCATTTTTGAATTTGTTTGTTTTTCTGGATTATTGCCTGGACATTTGTTTCCTTTTAGGGGTTTTCCCTCTGTGGATGAAATTTATCGATTGATGCAGCATTTGTTGCAAGTAACCTGTTCTTGCTGTAGTTTCCGCTTCTTTATTTAGTAGATTGCTCTTTGAGATTTTGCTGGTCATCTATGTTCTGGAATCACAGGAATTACCGTGCTTTCGCTGTTTTTTTGTCTGTGTGCTCCAGATTGTCTTGTACGGCGATTCATTGAATGGATACTGGTGGTGTTTTCTCCTACACGGTAATCTAAAAGCAACACAAGTTGATTTACTTTTGTCGGTAGTTCTTTTTGTAACTGAGACAAATCGCAACCTATCTTGTGTTTTACATTTTTAGTTTTTAACTATATTTACGATAAAGCTGGTTCTTGCCCCTCTCCCCGGCTTGGTAAGTATATCATTTTTACCTTTCTGGGCGAGCGCGCTTGTTCAGCTTAGTTTCACACGAAACACATATTCAGTCGTGTGTTAATGCTATGCTTAACAGTGGCAGCTGTTCAGCCGACGGTATGCCTCTTAGCGGCTGTCCTTCTGCCGTTTGATGATCGACTTCAAATTCCGTATCAATGTAGTTTATAAAATTTAAACGACATTTACACCTCACCTATAAACTTCTTTCTCTATTTTATGAATTCTATCTCTAAAATAAAAGCACCACACACAGTTTACTAAACTATACTTTTATTCCTTAGTGTATTACATTAGGAGTTGCCCTTTTATTAAAAGCACAGTGGAGACAATCATTTCCGATATTGAATCCATCTATCACTGAGTAAATTGTTCGGAACATTTTCCTCACGTTGTATTATTTCCCTTTCATTTGCGCTTTTATGTCCAGTTCCCTGTTGTTCATTTACTTATTGTTATTCTCCATTCTTCTTTTTTTTCCTTCTTCTACATATGAATTAGCGACTACATATAGCCTGTACACCCAAATTGTGCTTCCTTTATTGTTCCTTACATTATCTTTTGTATGATTTTTTCCATAGTCATATTTGTTTTTGAAACTGTGCATATTCCACTATATCCCATTTCTTTTTTATTTCATTAACAATATTCCTCCTTTTTACAATACAGTCACTTAATTACATAGTTCCCTTTCTAATGTTAAAAATGCTTCTACATTTTGAACTTATATTTAGTTTTCAGTAATGCTCTTATTATAATATTCGTATATACACACTAGTTCTCTCCAATAAATATAATAATTATTATTTTACTTACCCTCTTTTATTATTATTATTACCATTATTGTTATCGTCATTATTTTTACATAAATAGTATTTAAAAAATTAATAAATATAACTATAATAGCACTCATACTTCTCACCATGCCATTTTTCACAAATATGCTACTTTCACATCAAAAAATTTAAATTTAGTGCATTTTTAATCAAAAAGTAAAATGTATCATATTTATAAAATACATAAAAATATAAAATCTTCTCAAAACAGCAAAGGTTCACAAATTTCATAAAGTTGAGCGCAAATCCTTAATATTTTAAAATGATAACAAGCTCAAAAAAAGAAGTAGTCATACTCATAACCAATTTCTTATTGGCAAGAAAACTTGAATCCTTGCGTTTGTCTTCGATTCACCCACAAACAGCTCTTTCAACTGATTTTAATTCTTGTTTTCCGCTTATAAATCTTCTTTTTTGGTGTTCTTGCTCCAATTGGAATCAATTTCTCACATTTTATACTTTGTTTGGTTGCTTTTTCTCTTCATTTTTATCCAATATGCACCTCTTTTCGCCTTTTCTTCAATAATTTTGCATGGTGTTTCGCATTTTTCTAACCCTTTCCCTTGGTAAGTTTCATCCGTTTCTCTTGGTTCTTTCTTGGATATATATTTTTCTTCTCCATGTGCCATGTGAGCGACACTTGCTTGATGATGGCACTTGCTGCTTTGAAGTTTAGAATGTGCATATTTTCTCCAATTCTAGCGATATTCTGTTGGTTTTGCTTTATAGCATCTGCTGCGGCAGCGGCTTCTTTGGCAGGCGTTAGCCACGGTATGCCCGCTGTAGTTAAGCCTCCTGCCGTAGTTGTTTTGTATCGAACGCAATAGCCGTCGGTGTCACCTGAACTACCTGAACAGCCAGCTGTTCCGTCTCCTAGGAGAGTTCCAAGAATAAATTGCTTTTTGGCATTATTTTCCTGTGCTTTTGAGCTTAAAGAGAGAAAGTGCGCTGCGGCTGTTGTTAATGTCGCTGTGGTCGGTGGAATTGTCGGGTAGAGGTTTGCGCAGTGTTGCTTGAGTGCTTTTCAGATAGTTGGGCTGTCTGCTGCTGTTCGCCATGCTGTGCCGCCGGCGGCGTCGCAACCTTCTCAACAGTATTTGCCGGTGTCGGCGCCTTCCTTCGCGCACATACAGACGAGGTCCATTCGTAGACTCTCCCCTGCTTGGGTCGCCGCCGTTTCCGTTGGTTTGTCCACAGCTATTTACGTGGTCACTTAGGTCGGGCGCTTGTTCATCATCAGTGCCAGTCACCGAGCCATAGAGCGCGGTTTGGGCTTTGGTTTGCATTTCTTGTATCTTGGTTTGTTTGTCTGTTATTTCTTTCGCAGCTGCTACCTTTGCCGCTTCCACAGCTACCTCCGTAACTGTCTTTTTGGCTGCTGTAGAGATTTTCTCGCGCTTGAACTCTGAGTACGCTGCTTCGTTGTTTTTTATTTTAACAGCCGCCTCCCTCCACGATCCGTAGCGTTTTTCCCAGTCTGAAGCAAATCTTTTTGTACCTGCCTCTTTTTTTGCAGCTGAATCCGCCCAGTCTTTGTCGTGGTTAATTAACATCTTGAATGCCGGTTCCGCGGCCGAAAGGTTTATTGCGTTGATATCGCCTAGTAAGCTGTCCACTGCGTTGGCGTCCCCTGCGATTTTTGTTGCCGCCTCCAACATGTTTACAATGGAACATGCAGCGGCGTAGTATGCTCCATTGTCCCCGGTCTCGATGGTAGCATCGGACACATGGAGAGTTATCGCCAGGCGAAGCAAAAAGAATGTCTGCGCTGCGGGAAGCGTAGAGAGTTTACTTTGCATTTGCGCTGTGGTGGTAGTTTTGAGGCTTGAAGGAACAGGTTGGTCGCGGGATATGCTTGGACGCTGTAACTGCAGTAGGAACTTAATGTTCAAATAAAAAGCGGGGAACAAATGCTGTATATTTTGTGTTGTTTTGTCTTTTCTCGAGCTTTGCCGCTTTAAACACTTCTCCTTCTTTCAGCAACCCACCACAAATATTTCCATATTCGAAATTTTATTTCCTTCAATATATTGAACAAGGTTCAACTTCACACAATTCTATATTGCTGAATCGCATTCTATTCAATTGCTTATACAACATAAGATTCGTTATAATCAATTTTTCTTTCTCCCAAGAAAATGGCTGGCCAGGAAAAAGAATGAATGGTGCCTCATCAACTTCTCCACAGTTGGGAATACAAAACAATCTTTCTTCTTAATCTATTCTGGTCATTCCCCTCCTCAAAAAAAATCTGCCCAACAGCTTCCTTCCTGAACCACTCAATATTACCAAAGGTGTGTAAATTCTTTGCTAACACCACCATTCATCGCTTCCTTTCAATAACTCTTTAAATGCATATTCAAATTTTCATAAATGACCAATCTTGCTATTAAATCACCAATAAGATAAGGTTTTACACGAGTAAGTGATTTTAGAAAATGGAGTAATTTTTTATTCTTTTATTTGCTGTGCCCAACAATGAAACACCAATAGCATATTTCCACATGCTCCTTGTGATCTGAGATCATGAGCAAATCCAACTGAGGCGCATAATACTCTGATGTTGTCATGAATAGAATTGGAGAAATCTGCTTTTCTTTGACTATATCCTCTCCACTAAATTTTTCTTCATTCTCCCCACTATTTTATAAAATATTCTACAGCATTCTCATATTTTTCTCCGTCAGAAACTATAAAATCAGATCCGTCCAAATGAATTACAATATCCT
>NW_027123168.1:7031-7975 GCF_001457755.1 Trypanosoma equiperdum
GTTTAGTATTCTTGGTATCATTCCACGTATTTTTTCTTTATCCTCTTGAAGGGACATGAAGCTTACACACACCAAATGTAATATCAACGGTAATAGTAATGTTCTCAAGATATAAAATTTGTCGTAGAATAAACTTTTAAAATTTTAAAAAGTTAAAATAAAACTTATATACCTTACGGAAATAAGTCAGTTGCGAAATAACCTACATTTAGGTTTTCGATAGGTTTCAAGCTTTGCGTCTAAACTGCAGAGTTATATATCTAAATATTAAACGACAAATAATTGTCTTTAGTGGTTTCTACCACTTTGGGTGTTGTAGAATCTTGATTTTTCTCTTTCGTTGGATTATGTCTCTACGTCATCTTCTTGGTCACAATGATGCCCATTACAACATTTGTGTGTGAACTGCACATATTTCACTTACTTACTTATTTATCTCTGCTGATACTAACACAATATTCTTCAACCTCTTCTACACAACATCTCCTACTCACTGACTCCAACTAAAACCTTTATTTGTTTTAACCACTTATCTTCTTATATTCAGTATTCACCACCACCATTTTTATGATATTAGTATATACACACTTTCGACACTCTTTTATCAATACATTTACTATTATAATCCTAATTATAAAGATGTATAAAAATATTGTATCAAAAAAATAAGATTACCCAATCACCGTACGATGTTGTACCTAGCGGCCACTTTCACAAACATTTTACCAAAAATTATGTATTTTTAATATTTTTAAACTTTCAAAATTTTATCATCGTGCAAAGGTTTGCCAAAAGGAATTAAAATATATCATATTTAAAAAATCATTTTAAAATTTTAAATTTTCTTAAAATTTCAAATATGAAATTACATAAAATGACACAGTTATGTAAAATCTTTCTAACATTTAAATATAGAAGCAAAACTGCAAGCCAAAGAGGGGCCT
>NW_027124770.1:0-328 GCF_001457755.1 Trypanosoma equiperdum
TTTCTTCTTGTTTCTGTGCATCCGCTAGTGATATAGCGGCTCCATTAAGTCCGTACAGTGTATTATGCATCTACTACACAGTTTTTACATCATCTTTATTTGCATAATGATAACCATAACTGTTTTTGCGTTTAAAACTGAGTGATTTTCATCTTTCTCTGTGTTCTTCCCTCTTTCTACTTATCCCGTAATAATATTCCTTTTGTTCTCCTTCTTTCTTTCTAGTGTCTACGATACCAATCACTAACTCACCTACTTTGCACCTTTTTCATTTCTTAAGTGGGGTTTACGTTGAGTTCCAGTTGTTCTGCACCAACACTCTTATTAT
>NW_027124770.1:338-2215 GCF_001457755.1 Trypanosoma equiperdum
ATTCCTATGCACACACTCACAACACATATATTATTATTACTATCATTATTTTTATTATAACCCTAACTATTAATATCCATAAAATAAACCAAGTTATGAAATTACAGTATGATTTATTTTCAATACCCTATCGGAATATTATGTTACACCTATATTACACTATCATACAAAAATTTTATTAATTTTGGCCGTTTCATCAAAACATATCAAAATATATCAAATGATAGCAATTTTATAAAATTATCTTTAAAAAGAAAAATTTCATAAATTCCATAAAACTGAGCAAAAATCTTCAAAATTAATTATAGAACCAAAAATGGAAGCAAAAGAGATTCCTTAATCACAGTAAAATTATTTCATGTGGTGTTTATTTTTCCAGTGTTTTCTTTTTTCTCCTTCTTCCTGATTTAACTCGTATTCCGGATCTTTTGCGTACTTTTTTCAGTACCTTCCACCTCCAATTTGCAGTCATCTTTGCAGTTATCTCCTGTTCCTTTCTTTTTGAAAGTTTCATCTGTTTGTCTTGTTTTGGCTTTTTGCTTTTCTTGTCCTGCTTAAACTGCATCAAGCGGGAGTGATATGCCCTTGAAATAGCTGGTTGCCAGCGCTATGTCAGTGCCTGTGGCTATGCTGTCTAGAGTTCCTTCCGAATCTTGGGTTCCTTTTTTGTATTTCGTCTGTTTGTCATAGAGGCCTGTGGTGTATCGCGATCCGAAGGTTGTAGCGTCGCCGTAAGTACTTTTGATGAGTTGCTTGATTTGGTCGGCTTCTGTGCCTTCTGGCTGTGTACCTGCTGGGATTTCAGTTGTTAGAAGTTGCGCTGCAATGTACAAAAAGTCGCTGTCACCGATTAACGTTTGTGTCGTCGTCGACTCTAGTGCGATCTTTGGAGGTGGGACTGCCTCTTTTGCCTTGCACAACAGGGCTGTTACTTTTTGTGCCGTGGGAAGCTTGTTTGGTGGATTCTCTTCTTCGGCCTCGCAGTTTTGCTTTGGGTGGTCAGCTTTTTTTGTTTGTAATAGCTCGCCTCCATATGTTGTGCCAGCCGATTCTGCTACCATCGAAATGCTTCTGAGAGTCTCTGTGGTAGATGTCGTTTGGCATTTGCCGCTGTTGTCTGAGTCTAAAACCGTTGAAAGCGTGAGTTACAGGTCATAGTTGCCCATTTCGATGTCTATTTCTGCTTCAGTAGCTGCCTTTACAACAGCCGCCTGCATTGCCGAAATGTTTTTTCTTTCCAGCGAGAGCCGTTCAGTGTCGTTGGGTCGCACGAGGCGTCACCGTGCTTTGTCCACGTTGTTGTAGCTTTGCATTTGGTGTTTGTTGATTGTTGTGCGCTTCTTAACACGGCTATCGACGTAAAGGACTGTGTTCGGCCTTGTAGATAACTTACTCAATGGAGAATACCCTCTCCTGTGCCGCTTAACGTTTCATTGTAGGTTGATTGTGCGGCTTTGTTTTTGTCTATTTTTAGCCTGTCAAACAAATCCAGTGCCGAGTAGGCATTTTGTTCCGCCGGTCCCGTTGACTCTGCTGCTCTAAGTTGCCATATCTGCGTCAGCTTCTCTGCTTGGTTGACATCGCTATCGGTTGTCGAAATTAGTGACTTTAAATCTTCTGCTACTTTGTGGAGATATTTGTTCCCGTGGGAGAGAGAGGCTATGGCACTTTCGGCTTTTTTTCCATCGCCTTTGTATCGTTAGCAGCACCAGAGTTAGCACCAGTACCTGCTCTAGGTTGTTTGGCTGAACCATCTTTCTTTCTGGTCTTTCTTCCCTTGCTTTCGGTATTGCTTATAATTGTTAGTTACTTTTGGGGCTGAGTAGTGAATATTTTTTTCAATTATTTCAGCTTTATCGACAATTAGCTTGTTAACA
>NW_027124770.1:2225-3494 GCF_001457755.1 Trypanosoma equiperdum
CTGAATAGGCACCAGTCATTTTGATGATGTTTGGCTGATGCTGTCATTGTGAAAGCAAGCTATATTGACCGTTCATTTGATTGGGGGAATTTCGATGCTTGTATTTTTCACTAAATTCCATGTAATATGTGCTCAATAAAAATCCAACCCAAATTTACCCGTTATCCGTCAAATTCCAATGTATTGCCGAGCTGACGCACGGCTCTATTTCTTTAAGACACATAAAAAACCTCTTTTCAGATCTCAAACACTTACAATTTATTGTCTCCGTGTTCTTCTGGCGTAGAAAAACTTCTGTTCTGTTGATGCATCCGCAATGACGACATGACAGTTTTGTTTCTGCCCAACACATGTCCGTAAGCATTTCTCATTGCTAGTCTGACTTATTGTTGACCTTTTTGTCCTATCACTTGTAAATTTTCGTTCTGGCCACGGTCTTTTGCCTTGAATTTTATTTAAACGTTTCCTCAATGTTTGGTCAGCGCGCATTCTAATATGGATGATCCGTTCTTTTAATGGGTTTAACTGTGTGTCATTAAGCCAATGGGATGGGGGGTTAAGTGTCAGTTGGAACTTTCTGTGCTTCATGAAGTTATTCTGTGGGTTCCAATTCGCCGTTTCTTATCCTGTAGTTGCGCCTTTAACCACGTAATATGGACAACTGTGCCTATAACAGCTACCGCTGCGTACAACATAGTAGCTACATCTTCGCAAGTCGCTGCGTCGTGCCCATCAATGATCAAAGTTGACATCTTTTGTCTTATGATTTTTCTTTGTTACTTTCTGCGTTTTAAAGTGCTTATTTTCATCTTCCTCACATCTATATTTTTACGTTTGATTTTTTAACAACGTTGTCGTACCCACTGTCTCAGGCATCATTTTCTTCCGTATAGTAATAATGCCAATGGTCATATTTGTATTTGAAACTTTGCATATTCCATTTCATTCCATCTCTCTGACTTTTTTTATTTTCTTTATAACAGTCCTCGTGCTTTTACACTCTCTCATTTTATTCACTCATAGCTCACGTTTTATTGTTTAAATTCTTCTATTTTAGACGTTCAGTTATTTTTTAGTATCTTTACAATAAAATAAGTATACACAAACTTACAAAACACTCTTTTATCATTATTATCACAATCATTACTACTGTAACCATAATCAATGTCCATAAAACAAATAATCCAATAGTAGAAAAGATTCAAAATAGCATTAATTTTCCATACCTTATCACCCTACTAATTTACACCAATAAGTCACCATCATACT
>NW_027124770.1:3504-4819 GCF_001457755.1 Trypanosoma equiperdum
ATAAAGTTTCTTACTTTTCGATTTTTCAAAATTTGCACATTATCATAAAAAGGTGTTAGTTTATATCACAAATATCAGAATTTAGCAAAAAGGAAAAAATTTCAGAACTTTCATATCATTAAATTGAGAAAAACTATTAAAAATTTATTCTAGAAGCAAACATGCAAGCAAAAGAGGGACCTTGTTAATGACAAATGAATTGCTTCCTGTGAAGTTTGTTTCCCCATTTTTTGTTCTCTCTAGTTGTGAAGGCTTGTAATCCTTGCCGATTACACAATTTTTATTGCTGCATTCTGTAATATTTTTGCAGCTTTCTCTGAGGACTTGATCATGCCTGTTAGCGCAGTCTTTGATTTGGGAGTTGACTGCCGCGGGGTTAGTTTTAATATTGCTTTCTGGGCAGCTTGTATCACTTGTTTTTGGAGTTTTTACTTCTGAGACTGCATGTAATAAAGCATCTGCTAAACCTTCATCGCCACCTAGCTGACTTAGGGGTTTGAGAATAGGGTTGTCGTTTTCTAATATTGTGCCATTAGTTTTGGATAGTTTTGCTTTGAGCTGAGTAGCTTTGTCTGAGTCGTTTCCTGCTACCTTATTGATTATGGCCGTTATTTGTTGTTCTTCTTTGCATTTGGTTTGCATCTTGAGGCCTTTTAGAGCCGTCGTGAGGTGTGTTTTTAGGTTTTCTGGGTTTAGGACGTGGTCTAGCAATTGTTCTTCTGTATCGGGGCATGCGGGCCGTTGGAGAAGATGGATGGCACCGGCTGCCGCCATCATATTTTTTTCTATTGTGTTCGCTTCCCCAGTGACTTTGAAGTTTTTCCCAATGTTGTCGGCTTGCGCTACGTTGGCTGTTGCTGCGTTCCCACTTCGTCCTTGGATTGCGATTAAGTCCCCTATTAACCTTGTTGCGGCGTTTCCCCAGTTGTCTTCGACACTGCTGGCGCTGCTTCTCAGTAAACCACAGTTGTTGTCCGTGGTATGTACCAGGCTGTTCTGCGCCGCGCTGAATTCGGTGAAGCCGGTTGCTTTTAGTTTGTCGCTGTTAAACTCCCTGTTGCCGGGCGGCTCTGTAATAGCGTAGGGCGGGCAGCCAAGTTTTGTTGGGTCGCCGAGCTTGGCCGAGGTCGTGCCTGGCGAGCTTGAGATGCATTTTCTGTTGTTTGCGTTGTCGGTCATCTTCTGAAGCATGTCTGCAAGACCGGTTATGACGCCTGCACCCATGGCGGTCGTTGCCACATTTGCCACGGCTGCTGGTATCGCCGTCTTTATGGCAGCGAGCGTTGTTGCTTTACACCGCTGTGCTTCCCGAGCC
>NW_027123645.1:0-8696 GCF_001457755.1 Trypanosoma equiperdum
CGCCTCATGCAGACAGCAATGCGGCTGAGTGAGATGGGCGCACGGTTGTTACGGCTCTTGAGCAGACGCTTGTGAATGAGCTTATTGAATGGGGAATTGGTACGTTTCCCAAGGAACTTGTACAGCTTGATGAGAAGCTTTATGTACGGGTTCGTCGAGTAGGTGTGGTGGCGTACCACCCGCTTCTTCTTCTGCACTCCGGTGAGGTCTACGCCCATTATTACCGGGAAGGTAAGAGAAAAAGAGTTGAAACCTATGATTTATTATATACATATATATATATTTTTATAGTGATACGAGGTGGTTAGGTGTATTTTTAAAAGAAAGGGTAAGAGAAGTGAAAGCCGTACGATTGTTGTGCATTGAGGAACATCGAGGTCTCCAGGGACAAGCAAAGGGGTATGTCAAAGAATTTATGTTTGCTATTATCACTACGGAAATATGCATATGTGTATATATGTATAACCCTGTGCGTGTGAGTACGCGTTGCATCCGCTCTGCAGGAGAAAGTATTTCACATGCGGTGAGCACCGACAAACACAGTGCTCGGACCCATCGATGTAAACCGGCGGGTGCAAACAGCGAAAATATTGGGATAAGGGATCTGAGAACAAAACGCAACAGCAGTGGCGCATAGACAAGGTACAACACGTACTCCCCACGCACGCACTTGAGAAGTTTCTATAACAATCTAACATGAAGTTTATCACTCTCCTCGTTCATTCTCATGTTGTTTCGTTGCATTCACGAGGAGGCATACGTAGATGCGAGCACACTACCTCGCAGTGTAGGGGACAAAAAAAAAAGAAAGAGCAGACCATTGGGAACAATAATAATAATAATGGAAATAATATACGAGGTGCCCGTGGGGAGAAAAACGTACTTGCTTCACATTTTACCCAGGTTTGTACTTAACTCCATCGAAACCGTGCAACTGTGACCTCAGCCCACGGGGATCCGCCCAAGCACTGTTACCATAGGTGAGGTCCTCGTCTTCAATGAGTTTCTTCATTTCTTCCTGCTTTTTAAAGTAGAAAGCCATCATCTCTGACTGTGTTTTGGCGTCCACAGCCGGTTCGCGTGGTGGCGGAGGTGCATCCTTGGCCGCCAGCTTCACCGTTATTTTTGTTTTTTCATTCTTTCCGACATACTTGGTAAAATCTGCATTTCTATCAAGTGGCTTACCACTCCACCACATTACCGCTGGTCCTTGGAGAATATCCTCAGTAGCGGCACCATCGTCGATGATACTCAAAAGGCGGTGCGCCTTCGAGCGCTCCAAATCAGTTGTGTTTTCATCATCAAGAACGAGGGCCAGCCGTTTCACGGCGTCGGTGCCACTGCATTCCGCCGGGAACAAAATCATCGCACTTCCCTTGAAGGCTGCAATATGGGCGTCTAGGTCTTCCTGAGAGCACAACTGACGATTTTCTGCTCGCTCAATGGCCATGTAGCGCTCTGCATCCTCTACAGCCCCCAACAGGTGGTGCTTTTGCTCATCCGAGCAGAAATCTTTTGCAAGCTGCTTCGCTGCCGCACACATCCATTTTATACGCACCCGAGTGTTGCGCATTTTTTGAAGTGCATCCGTCGCTTCACCAATGTTTGTACTTCCAGGCATGGACACTAGAAATACGTCATAGTCCTTACTATACTCATCCTTTGGTAAACGCTTGCACTCAATAAGAACCATCGTCGCCTCTTTCCTGTTTCCACTTTCTTTCTAAGAATAAAACTCAGATGCAGAAACATGCAGATTCTTTACAAAACTCGTAACAAATGACACTAAAATAATAACTGTAATACTAGCCATTTATAGGTGGGGCCTTCCGAGCGTCAGCAAAGCACAAGAAGGAAGGGGCGCTCACAGCTCCCTTTGCGTACCTCTTTGCGACGGGCTTCCCTTACCGTAGTGGTATTCATTCAGCGGTGACGTTGAAAACTAAATATATCATCACAACACAAGTGCATCTGCGGCACTAACGGCGATACTAGTAATGGTAGCAGTAATTTACAAGAAAACTAGTGAATCAGTGCAAGTCAGTACCACAACACTCCATTCGTGGATGAAAGGGATCATGGGACCCACACCGTTTCCAAGGAAACATCCTGGTGAGCACGGCTCGCAATGGCAACGGTCGTCCACAGCAGCATGAGTTTCGAAAAACTTGCGCCAGTGAGCGACCGTTGCGGTGTTTAGCGCGTGGATACCGTTCCGAGAGATTAGTGGGAGGAAGAGGCGGTAATCCATCGCATCTGCTGCGCGTAATCCAAGTGAATCTCCACATTTTCCCATAGTTTACTCTTCTCCATGACGGACGCAACCTGTTCTGCCTGTAGACCTACCTCAATAACAATGTTTGGCGCTGCGCAAAGCGCAGGGTTTCGCATCGCTTTGGGCTTCAGTAACAAAGAACCAAATTCGGACAGCTCTTGGAAGTAAAGATACTGCTGCTGTTCGCGCTTCTCGTCGCCCACCAAGGCCAACTTGGACTCCCACAACTTAATACCAGGTGGTAAATCAGTGTACTGATCCGGCAACACGTAGGGCGGATTGGACACTATGATGTCAAAAGAACCAGCATGCTCTGCTGCTGGTTCTTTCTTCTTGAGGTCTAACTTTGTGTCCTCTCCGGTGAGACTCCCGCTATTCGAGACAAGAAAGGATTCGAACATGTCGCTCTTTAAAGTGCAAAAGCGACTCGCTTCAAGCCCATTCAGTTTTGCATTTTCCTCTGATGCCCCAATCGCCTCATCCAGGATATCCACGGCAGTAACTTGTGCGGAGGGCACATGCTTGGCGATGGCAATACCAACGCAGCCGGTCCCGCAGCACATATCCAAAACACGCAAGGGTTGGGTCGTTTCAGGTATTTTCGAAAGCCATGTGCGAACGAGCCAATGGGTCCACATCTCTGTTTCCGGTCGCGGACAAAGGAGAGGTGGGGAACAACGAATATCACAACCGTAAAATGGCTGGTGCCCAATAATATAAGCAAGCGGTTTGTGTAGATCCACACGCTGAAGAACTGCCTTCTTCACGGCACGACGTGCCACATCCCTTTGTGTTTGCCCGTCAAATTCCTCGTACGCCCATTCCTCCAGCCAATGGATCTCCAGTGCACTTTGGTACCACATCGCTCGATCGTTTTCCCCCATCCCTTCCCCCGCATAGTGCGCCTTGAAAATCATCCTTGTAAGTTGCTCCTGCTCTTCGGTGGAGAGTAGTGACCCCGCTGACCTCAGTTTCGGAGGAGCTTTCGGAAGAGATCGCATCATCTCCTCGCTTATTTCCGTCACGGACTCGTCATCATCATCTTGATGTGGAAACGATTCGTTGTCCCTAATTTCTTCATCTTCAGTTTCAGTGTTTCTACTAACAGTAGAGACCATGTGCAGGCCATGAGTCTTCCCACAGGAAACCATAAGCCGTGCTGCCCGAGGATGAAGTAATCCCCCACGAACGTTACGCAGCCATCGACGCATATATTCAAAATATGTCACTCAGCTCCAGGCTTCTGTGCCACACCTGACGGAATTCGTCGCCTCTGATGCGAGAGCGATAATTGAGTACCGGCAAATCAGACAAGCACCGAAAACGACGGGTAGTTCTATACCAATGTTCTCGTAAGCGTCTAGTAAATCCATAGAATAAGTAATTTATGGTTGGTTGTCGGGTTTTAATTGCCATAGAGAAAGTTAAGTGCGCAAATATACGTAAAAAAAAAAAGTAAGGTGTCAGTTTTCATCGACCGCAAAATTGGGTATGAACAAGGCATGACATCAAAGGAAAAACAACATGGGTACACGTTAGCAGCCGGTGGATGCAGCTACAAAACCTTTATAGCGTAAAAGTAAGTCAAATAGACACCTAATCGAGCGGAACCGTCCAAACGTGGGGTGAGTGGCAACGAAAAAAAAAAAATGGGGGCACACAAATCGTCAATTAGAATGTTGAAACCCACACACACTCTCTCTGCTCTTCTCTCCCATTCCGTAAGGAATCTCCCTTGTACGAGGAGGGGTGGCTTGAACAACCTTCATCGGTTTCACACACCGAATACCAAATGAAAGAAGGGAGTCAAGAGTCGGCTTTCTGAATAGCAGCGGCTAAAAGTAAAAGGCGCGCTTGGCATTGAAGGAGTTACAAAGCAGGAAGGACGTACTGTTTGATAAGAAACAGCAAACCCAGCGATGTGCAAGCAATTCCCATCACCACGAGTAGGAAGGTAAGAACCATGAAGAGGCGGGTGTGCGAAACCACAGTAGAACCACCAAGCGGCGACGCACGTGATAAGATACACCAACCTGTGAAGCCAGGGACGGTAAACATCATAACCGTCCCGAGGAGTGTTCCAAGGAAGTCAATCACAACGGATATACCGGAGATGTAAGCGGCGAGCACCACAGATGTGCACACAATGAAGAGCGCCTCCAAAACAATAGCTAGAGTGGTGGTGTCTTCCGGAGAGCCAACATCTCTGTCAGCGTCATCGCTCAAAGGCAATTCATCACTGCCTCCCGACATTTTATACCTGTGGTCTGTGGAGTAGTACTTGGTAGTTTCATTCGCTGGTGGGGTTTCGTCCTCCTCGTCTGGGGTGCTCAGACGGTTCCAAGTTAGTGCATGCATAATAACTCGGTGAAGACCGCGCCTTGCGCACACCGAAAGAATGGGATAGACACAGGCAAAATGTAGAAAGAGTCCAAAACGCCCGATATTAACCAATAAATCGTCCGCTGGGTAATTTCGCACAATGTCACCACCGGCAGCGGGACTGGCGACTAACGTACCAAATGTCAAGTAGCCAAAGAAACCTGTCGTAGCGTAGCACACTGTAACAATGGGAAACGCAATATAGACGCTTTTGAGCATCGTGTAGGGTTTGCGGTCCCTTAGCTCCCGATAAAAGTAGGGAATGTTGCTATGATAGGAAAAGGCAATGCTGTATGTTGATACGCTGCGAAGTATGTTCACACTAATTTTACACCAGTTGATTCCCTCGAGCGCGGCAGGGTCCACATCGGGGTATGGGGGATTTTGTAGACTGGTGACATAACGTACGACAACGATGACGACTATGTACAATATAGTGATAAATCCCAGAAAAGACGTCCACTTGAGTTCGTCCATATGCCGGACGCAGCTGAGCAAGAAGAAAATGACCCCGGACGTAACCAGCCAAAAGGTTCTGGTAACAATAATGCCAGAGGTGTGCAGGAGGCTGCTCACGACCGGAGGTATGGAGTCACCAATGACCCGAGAATATATGATAAGCGTTCCATAGTTGTTAATAAACACCAATAGCTCAAGAAGAACAATCACAGCCCGACGTTTACGTCTGCTTACCGCCTCCCTCTCCTTGTGTTTGCGATGCAGTTCCTCCGTTTCCATTGCGCCACCCCCCACACAACCAAGGTCATGAAGTGCCAGTTTACCCACCTTCGTACAAAAATCCTCGAATGTGTAAGATGGGAACAGGGCGTGCGCTACTACTTCAGCAAAGGAAAACCGCTGCGTTGCTTCACATCCCATAATGACCATAAACGCTGCAAGACCTCCCAGCAGCGCCATAAACAACATCAGCGTAAATCCACCGACAATAGATGCCTCATGCATTGCTAGTGGTAGAGAGAGCACACCTGCCCCAATAACATTACATAATGTGTTGACAGAGGCGCCAGCGACCGATCCATGTCGAACCTCCTCCTCCATTCCAACAACAGAAAGTCTTTGAGCAACTAGCATTGAAATTCGGTTGATGGTTGACTGGCGACCAGTATTGCGCGCGGCAGCGTCATCCCCTAAGAGCGATTCGTGGACTGAATGCATTGGGACACCAACACTAAAAAGGGTAGTAGCGACCTAGGGTGTTTAGCAACTTGGCACCTTAGCAAATAAAAGTGTTCTTCCTATTCCCAAATCCTTCGTTTCTCTCCTTGGTCAAAGAAAGAAAGAAACAAACAAACAAACACCGCGGCGCGGAGACACAGCTGTTTTACCTTAGTGATTTAATGAATCAATGAATAAATATGCGTCGAGACAAGAAACGAAGGATTTTTGAAAAGTAGAAAAACAGCGGTAGACACTTGCAGCAGCGCGCTCTCTGCCTTTGTGCTTTCATGAGAGCGTCTATACGCGAATACGCGTGCACTTGTGGGATGGCTCAACATAAAAAAAAAGTCAGAAAGTGAAAAAAAAAACTAACTCTATTGGAAGTGTGATGTTGAGGTAGTTGTCACTAGCGTGCCGTCACAATGTTTCGACCAAACTGAATGCATTAGTGTTCACGCAGTGCGAAGTTCCCAAACCAACACAGCTAAGTTAGTCTCCAGAATCTATGGTCATCGATACACCGCTTTCGGATGTAGTTGTGGCATGCACACGGCTAGCTGAGAATAATGCGTAGACTTATTTCTTTGTCTTTTTTCGAGGTGCCGATGCACTTTCCTGCTGTTCCCGCTTCTTTTTCTTCCCGGCGTGTTCCTCAGCTACATTCTTTCGCTTAACGTACTTTTCCTCCAGATTACCAAGCATATCAGCCCACTGCTTCTCTTGGTTACGTGAGATAATGGCCTGAAGCTCTTGCATGCTCCCTGCTCCACTCTTCTTGGTGCTCAACCCCATTGCGTCGAGTGTTTCAACAGCCCTTTTCCGTTCTTTCGCCATGGCCCGCTCAATGCGCTTTCGTGCCGCTTCTGTGGATGTAATCTCCCACGCCTCCGTAGATTCCAAGCTCCCCCTTTTCACAAGGGAGCGCACAAGGTCTTGTAGTCGCTTAACCTCCTCGACTTTACCGTTGTCAAACAATAACTCCTCTCGTATCATTCGACCAAAGTTACCCTTACACTTTTTGAATCGTTCAATAACATCTTCCTCCTCCTCATGTGATCCCGCGTATGTGGCGTAAAATTGATGTACACGTTGTTGCATTTCAGCAGATCGCTGTGATTCCGACATTTCATCGCCTCTCCCACTCGCTGCGCCCGGCACTATTCCAGTCGCATCGTAAGTACGACGGTCCTTTTCGTCAGAGAGCACACTGTATGCGTTGGAAATTTCTTTAAACTTTGCTGCGCCCTCGGGGTTGCGGTCGGGATGATACTGCAGTGCTAAACGTCTGTAGACACGCGTGATGTCAGCAGCCGTAGCATCTCGTGACAGGCCGAGTACATCATACAGTGATTTCTTGGAGACCATAACTTGTTTGTTAGCGTTGTATTTTTCTTTTGTTGTTTGTCGATGCGACGCTTCCACTACTTCGCTTTCCGCTCTGGTGTTTATTGCAGGCCGGAAACTCTCCCTTTCTTCTTTTTTTTCTTTGAATTTTCGTTGCAAGTCCTCTTCACAGCCTCCACCCTTGACACAATTTGAATCAACCTAGGTGTCTAACGCGACCATCCGGTGAAGATGGGAAAAGAAAAAAAGAAAAAAAAATATGCGCACGAACGGCCACATAATGACAACCAGTGCGTCATCGGTACAAGTTAGTGTACATGCACGCTTCTTCCTATTTTATTTGTGTGTACACACTTTCATCACGTCACTGGTACGCGCAACTGTTTAAATGCACCGCGTAAATTCGTGTCCAACTACGTTATTACCATATTCCAAGTGAAAAGGCAATTCCTCCCTAACACCTCCTACAGTACCCAACAGATGTAAGCTAAAGGAAAGTCGAAGGATTACTAAGGTGGGGAAAAGTGGAATAAAACATCTTACACCCCGCTCCACACGGATGGCACGCCCACTACGAGTATGACTTCCTACAACTAATCTCACAACGCAACAAGCATAAACACATGTGCATGTAAGGGGGGAGGAGAGAGCAAAGTAATCGTTCATCGAGCCATACACACAAACACTTACACATATATAAATATAAATGTAAATATGTAAATGGTTCCCCCCACCCCGCATCCTCTTCACAACAGCCGGCACGAGGAGTGATTATTCCTAACCCTCAGATCCCGGTGTTTCTTCACACTCATTCCACCATTCCTTGGATCCGCACCTTCTTTATTCATTTCCTCCTTTCCAACCCTCTTAACTCATTTGTCTTCCGCTGCTTCAAAGTTTGGGCACCACTTCATCACAGAGACACATACTCGCACATCAGAGTCTACTTAGCCTTTGCTTTCACATCTTCGATAAATTTCTTTGCCTCCTCTGGCTTCCAATTTGCGTTCGTCGATTCCTCTGCAACATATTTCTCAAATGCCTCAACCCCTTTTGCCTTTACAAAAGCAACACCCTGCTCTATATTGGCTGCCCGTGCCGTTTCATCCAAGAGTGCAGGTCCATCGCCACAGTATGCCGCAAGCTCAGCCACGGTATAACGTGTTAACTTAACACGTGCAATTTGTCGTACAATAATTTTCTGCTGCTCCGCCGGTAGAGTCTTGGCGTAAGCAGATAGCTCCGTTGCCCAATTTTCCCCAAACTGATGGACAATGTTGCAGTCCTTTACTGGTGCCTTGTTCTTGAAGCTCACCTCTCCCGTAAGAAGTTTATGAAGTGTCTGCATTTTAGTACTTGTCACAGGTGCGGCGGCAGCTGCCGATGCAGCAGAAAAGGAAATGAAGGTGCGGCGCATTATGGTTTGCACTCACGCTCGCAAAGTATTATTTGAACCTATGGTCAACTAAAGTACCTAGGGGGAAAACCTCACGATTTGTTATCTTTAAAAAAAAAA
>NW_027123645.1:8715-21210 GCF_001457755.1 Trypanosoma equiperdum
CGTACCTAAACAGTGGAAGGAGGGGAAGCGGCACCAAGCACAAATTATGTTGTGCAGTCGCTTCCTGTCTCCATAGGCGGAAAAGAACGACAAAAAAATAAATGGTAAAGTGCGGCCTATGTTTGCAGACGCTCAGCGACTGGTGGTAAAATGCCACATGTAGCACTGCTTTAATTTCGCACGCGCGCGGCACCATGGTAGAAAAACTTTTTAAAAAAGAAAAATGGCACTGCACCCCTACTTCATTTATTTAGTAGAACGTTAAAGACCGAAGGATTCGACTGAGCTGCCACATCCTGATGTGTTGCTTCTCGCCGCACCTAGCACGGTGAAGGCCGTGAGCATGTATGTGTAGTGCAGAAGAGTAAAGAGCGTTTTCACACCCATATGTCGATTTCATCGAGTTTGTCCTCCAGATAGTTCTCAATGACATCAACAGGGTTACATGCAGCCCCGTGGCGCATTACTTTTTGCACCAGCTCCCTCCCTGCGTCACGGTTAAGCGGGTCCTTCATAAACTTCTTCGCCCATATGCGACGAGCAATGGAAAGACTGTAAAGGTAACCGTAGTAACCTGCTGGGTAACCGGAGAGGTGTTCAAACGAAAGAGTACCCAAAACGCCTGTTTCCGTCGGTGTCACAATAGAAAGAGGAGTACATATGTCGATAAGGACCTTTGCTAAGTTGTACGTACCGCGTCCGTAGTCGCCGATATCTCCAAGTGTACGTTTCCCAAGGTTCCCCTGGTCTCCACGAGGAAAGTACACAGTGTATGGCTGAGGACCATGAAGGGTCTGATCTACCGCCGAAAGAACTACTTGATCCATCATGTCAAGGTGCTTGAACATGTCAGCAGCTGCGTTCCGTTTCATGACCATGTCAAATGAGATGGGTTCCCGCGTGCTGATACGGTGTGCCCACAACTGCAGAAACTCATGGGAGGTGAGGAATTGCTCAAAGAGCTGCGAGAATGTCTCTACAAAATCGATACTAGCACGTGTTCCAGCGAGGTTCTGTACCTTCGTCTGGCCAAAAATGGTGTGCATCGCATGACCAAACTCGTGAAAAACTGTTGTCACTTCATTGGGGTGCATAAGCGTAGACTCATCGTCAAACCTACCATTAGGGAGTCGCTGCACGGGCGAGCAGGCTCCAACATTGCACGTTAAAACAACAACGGGATACTGGCGTTTCGGTAACTTTAGCCCCACCTTTGCCAAGGCCTCTTGGTGGGGTATACAACCAAGCTGCAACGTAAGGTGGCCAGCTTGGCAATATTTCATTTCACTCGCGTACAAATCGAGTACGATAACTCCAAGAAACGCCTTATTCTCGTCATACACGTGATACTTTTTGGCGTCGTTGTTGAAGATCTCATCTTTGTCGAACTGCACTTCCTCCAACCGCACGCCAAAAACCTCCAAACAGAGGCACTGAATACCGCGTATGCAGTTTGCAACGGAGAAATACTCAGCCGCTGTTTCCGGCTCCGCATCACGTCTTAGTGAATGAGCCACTCGAGCTCGGACATCGTCTGTAATGTTTTGTCGATTACGTACTTCTCCAACGTTGCTCCGTATGATATCCATCTCCTTCTCGGCCTCTCTCCGGTACTTATGGGCAATTCCACACAAGAAATGCCAAACACGCTGCTGATTTTCCAGCATTGTCCCTCGAAGTTGTTGTTCTGCGAAGCTCTCAAACCCCAGCAGTTGCGAGAGTTCGTAACGGCACTGAAGAAGATAACGGAGTGTTGCAAAGGGATTCTTCGAACCCTGCTCCGTCAGGAAGCGCATGGCGAGTTCCTCCTTTTCAATGTTCATTTCAGTTACCTTCTCACGTAGTTTGTCGGGGAGATGGATGCCGTTACTTTCCATGTCCCGCCTAAGTTGGGCCACGTTTTTAATTTCTTCACTGCTGAGTTCCTTGTGTCCCTCAGTGCTGTCAAGCTGAAGGACAACATCGTACAAATCCCTTCGGGAGTTGACTTTACTCATGTACTCATATCCCTTTTGAAATGCGTACGAGGCATGCTGCTTGTACTCCGCATCAGGGTGAACCTGGCGCACAAACTCACAGGGGTCAAGAAGAAGACATAGAACGTTACTAGTTGAGTCAATAAGGTCGTGTTTTTCTTTTATGCTCTTGGCCTTTGGAATTTCGTTTAGAAGTGCGTCACACACCTCAATGGTTCGATCAACTGTCTCCGACAATATGGACTTTGACGAAAGGAAAGAAAGTGTGGGTATTTCCTCCACGTCGGTGACACAAGCGCTTTTTTGCTTCCCAGCGGTTGCATCACTGACAGCTGAACAAATCGTCGCACCATGACGCACTCGTCCGGCCCAACGGCAGGCAGTGAAGCCTGAAGCACACAGTGTGAAGGGGGTGACACGCCGCAACATTTTTTTTTTTACGCACCTATGTTTCTACCCTATTTCTTTAAAAATTTCCCGCCGTCACCTTGTTGCTATTCAATATACTACTGAAGCGATGATTGCGCCGTTGCAATAAGTACGATTATTATCATTGTTAAACACAGCGAGCCACAAGGGGGGAAAGAAGGCGAAGGCGGGGTTACACGACACAGCATGACGAACTGCCAAGCGAAGATACACAAATACGACAACGTAAAAACAACAACAACAACAACCGAATATCTCATAACGCAGCGATAGCTGTAAAGACATTTTCTGGTTCTCATCCCTTTCGTCGCTGACCATTCACAGGGGTCCCTACGCGAAAGGAACATTCCAACTGGTCTTTACGAATGCTGTGGAAAGGTGTGTGTGTGCGATCGCTTGCCACCGCTCATCTTTCAGGTCTTGTGGTGGCATTTCATCTCGTACCTTTCCATACCACCGCCGCGCGTTTTGATAGTCTCCGCTGTGAAAGTAAGCCTGCGCAAGCCTGCAAGCAAACTCAAGGTTTGCAGGGTCATTTTCCACTGCGCGTTTGTGCAGCTGCACACTCTTTGCCCATAGTTCCTTCCAGCCAGGAACCCCGCACCAACGTGCGTATAGGCGGGTTGGGTTATACCAGACATAAGCGCAACGAGCACTGAGAGCTCCAAGCGCGTTAGGGATATCCGCATCAGTGGGAAGCAGTTCCATCCCCTTCTCCCCCCGACGCATAATGGCGTTATAGTTCTCTAAGAGCCCAAGGCCCATCAAACTTTTCATGTAATACAGGGCTTCTGCCTCACGTGTAGCAGACAACACGTAGGTTCGGTAACACGGGCCATATTCCGGGTTCTCATTTATACATTTGCGACTGACGTCCACCCCACGCTGCAGCAGATCGAGGCGATCACACCAGTGATCCCTGGCGTACTTGTTCTTAGTTTTGTCGTACAGTACGGTAGTTTCTGCAAGAAGCGCCATCACCTCAGGACTGGAGGGGTTCTTCGCAAACAGCGTTTCAGCGTAATCATAGGCACTTTCCCCGAGGGAAAAGCTAAGTAACTGATCGCGGAACTCACGGTAGCTGTTGAGATCACTCGCATTAGAGCACTTTGCGGTAGTCTCAGAGTTGTCATCGGGTGATTCACCCGGTGGTGGCGAGTTAATGATTCCCTTCCCAGATGCAGCGTCCATATTGGCGCTACTCGAATCATTAGCACTGCTGCTACTACTGCCCATTTTGTCGATATATAAATAATATACTTTTATCACGTTCGTTCGCTCGCCTATGTATTCTTAATCACTTCCTAATGTAAAAACCTTTCCTTTATGCGACGTCTCACCGACACTTAAAAGTGTATCAGTGGACGAGACAGTCTCACGCACAACCCCCACTCACCAAGGAGGTATATAATGTTGTCCTTTCAAAACACAACAGCAAAACAGATGTTCATAAGAGTCGCAACGGAGTGTTGGCAGCGCGGGAAGCAAAAAATAAAAACAGACGCCCACAGAAGGGTGTTGCAAAGTGTCACAACTAGCAAACAAAAACGAACATGATATGTGTGTTTTACTTTTGTAATGGTGGCTGAACCAATGGTATTTTACACCCCGACTGGCTAACAACGCTCCCCATGGAATAATACCAAACCTTCAATGCGCTTTCAAATCCTAAGCGAGCAATACACGATTGCACGATAAACCGTAAGTGTCCTTGATTACTATTCCTTGCGTTCTCATGTCTGTGTGGCGCCCCACTCCTCAAAGAAACTGTTGTTCGGAGGTGTTTACGCAACAACTTTTAGTGTGAAGCGCACCGCCCCAACGGAAGACTGGAATAAAAAACTTTCGCTCCCTTTCCTTCATTGGCACTTGGGAGGTGTTTTCATGCCACAGCCTAAGAGTATGCAGTTGTACCTACGCATATGTCTGAGCAGCTTGGTCATGTGCAACTACATTAGCTGGTAAAGAACAAATGCAGGCAAATAGAAAAAAAACCAAAGAAACATCAGGGGAAAGTTAATCCTTCAAATGAAAACATGAAGGCCGGAAAAGATAAGTGCCTCTGCTGTGGAACCAGTATACCAAAACAGTAATTGCAACGCCTACTCGAGTGCTTTCCTCATCCTTCACACCCATCATCCCTTATAAAGAAGTTCGGGAGACGAATGGGGGGAGAATAAACCGAAGGCAGAGGAGGTAAACGAAGTAACAAAATCATTAAAGAAAAGAAAACAGGAAATGAGCCGGGACAGACTTCACATACCCCAAAATGACGAACAAAATAGTGCAAAAAGGCAGGGGCAAACCAACATGTTCGGGGCACTCCTACTCGTGCAACCGCAAAAGATTTACGCTTCTTCCTGATCCTGGATGTTGAAGTACTTCAACTGGTATGTGTCTTTCCCCTTGGCGAGAATACGGATCCAATCACGGAGGTCCTTCTTCTTGAGGAACTTCTTCGTCAGGTATTTGAAGTACTTCTTGCGGTAAGCCATAGTCGTCGTGATGGACAGAATGTTTTCACGCATGTTGACGCGTACCTTCGAGGTGAGCTTTCCCTTGCGGCCGTTTAGCTTCACATTATCCTGGAAGTACTGCTGGAAGTTGCTGAGGATATCATCACTGAAGATACCGTCGCTGGCGGGGATGCTGCAGTCAATCTTGAACACCTTCTTTCCTTTCGCAAGCTGCCTCTGGCGAGTGAAGCCGCGGGAGCCGACCTTTGCGCGAACAGCAACCATCAGCGGCTAATATTACCAAACTAGTGCGGTGCAAAAACTAATGAAAGGAAAAGTGAATCCCGGAGCTTCTCTCCTTCCCTGTTAGGTGAAAACACAGGAAAATGAAGGGGACGAAGAAGACGGCAATGAAAGGCATGCTGAATAGCAGGGTTTACTGCAATACACGAAAGAAGCAAACAGATACATCAAAGTCAACACGATAAGAACAAAACAAGCCCACGGACACTTCACGCACGCTCTGTAACGAACCGGATAACACGGTGTTAAAATTAACACCAATTCCACCAAGCAGCCTCTTATCGCACGCCACTCTCGTGTGGTGCCCCATGAGTCGCGTCGTTTTCAGCAGATCCAGCAGTGGATAGTGGTGGTGCCCCGGTTGTATTAGACGTGTCGTCCACGAGTTCCTCCACTACTCGACTGCCACCTCTCTGCTGTTGCTTAGCGGCTGCGGCAGCTTCTTTGCGGTTCTTGCTCATTGCTAGTTGCTTTGCGCGGAATTCCTTGAACTTCTTGCGCTTAATAATGTCCTCTTGCTCCCGGCGTTCGAGCATCTCACGAACACGTTCTGCCTCCTCTTTGTCACGCTGTTGTTGCTCTTCGTCAATCCGCTGTTGTTCCTCTGGAGCAATCCACGGCGCGTCGTCTTCATCATCGCTAACCCCCGCCCGCTCCATTTCCCGCTTCCGACGCTTTTCCATTTCGTATTGTTTCATATCAAACTGCAAAACATGTGTAGAGCAATACAACCTGTGTTGCTCAATCAGAGGAACCGTGTGAAGCGTCACGAAGCACTTCATTCTGTGAAACACAGTTCTCGTTGCTAAAGAAATAAGTCTCATTACCTGCTTTCCGAGGCCTTTCCACGATCTACGCCTCGATTAGAAAAATATGAGAGTGAGAAAAGATTACACAGCGAATTTACTCCACCTTGTCATGTGTCACTACGGACGAAAGGTGGAGCAGAGGAAGCAGGAAGAGATAGACTTGTTTGTGAGACATCTTATCGTTGTTACACTTAATTTACTCGAAACCCATGCGTGAGTTGCCCATTTTATTTAAAGGATACAAACATACGTATATCCAACGGGCTGCGCTTTCTGAGCATAACCCCTGCGGTTACCTCACAACCGATAACAATTCGTCGTTTGTGCCTACTCCTTCTCTGTATTTTTTCGGGCTCCAGCTTTCTTCACAACCTTGGACCCTTTCTTAGGCTTCTGAGTAACCTGCAGTTGAGCACGTTCAACAAGCTTGGATTCGGCCTGCTTTGCGCCTATCGCCTGGGCGCTGCTGCGGAAACTTCCTTTTCCACCTGACGTCCCCATATCTTTTTCTCCTAGAAGCATCAGACGTCTACGTAGTATCTTGATTGCTTTTTCCTTCGCCTTATTTTCAGTGTCTGCGTCATCGTCGATCAAATCGTCGACATCCACATCGGCCTCACGGCTCATGCGGCGCGCCCAATTATTATTTGCCCTTGATTTGTCAATCTCTTTTTGCAGCTTATCAATCTGCAAAGCTACTTTTAGATGTGCATGCAGTTGATGAACGATGGTTGGTTGAAGTGCAAACACTTCCAAATCGCCAGTGCTGCGCCCGAGAGAGCCCATTAGCTTTGTAAATGAGACATGTTCTTGCGCATTTACCATAAGAAGAGAAAGACCAGTCCCTCCACACCGTGCTGTGCGACCGCAGCGGTGGATGTAAGCATCGGTAGAACGCGGAACCTGAAAGTGAACCACGTACCGAACTCCTTCCACGTCCAACCCGCGAGAGGCGATGTCGGTAGCCACCAGAACACGCTTCTCGCCCTTTCTAAACTTGTCAATGAACTTTAGCCGCTGCCGTTGCTGAAGTGAAGCGTGCAGACCAGCCACAGGTATGCCCAACACTTCTAACAACTTTACAAGGCGACGAAGCATAGATATGGCATTAACAAACACAATCGACCTCTCACGGTACATCTTGAGGAAATAATACAAATAAAGGTCTTTACTGTCCCCGGGACAACGAAGGTACGTCTCATGTATTTTGGCGGCAACATCAACTTTGGGTGAAATAGTGAAGACGTGGGCGTTTGAAGGCTTTATTTCCAACTGCTGTAACACTTTCCCCATTGTGTCTTCATTGGAGGTACGGATCACAGTTTTCTTGGCGCGCATGTCTCTCCGCACATAGTTTGTTTGAAGCGAAAGTGTTGCACTAGTAACAAACGTTGTGACGCGATGACCTTCCGGTGGATCTGGCGGCATTGGAATGAGGCGGGGCTCATCCTTCCTGGAAGTCCTTAGCTGAGGCGTTTCCTTCTTATCGTCGTCGCCAGTGGGAGAATCCTTTGGAAAAGGCACAAACTTCTGCTTTTCCGCATCCCAAAAACCGGCCTCAAGCTCTGCATCTCCCGCCTCCGCCCCTTCCTCCCGCTCCTGCACGTAACCGGCGGGTAATATTTCGCAGTGGATACGCTCCAGCAAATTTTTCAGCTCCTCGAAACGACCGGACTGCAGGAGCTTATCGGCTTCATCAAGAACTACATAAGAAAGGCGTCGGCTGAGGCTGTGACCCAAATAGCATCCCTCGTTCTTTTGCATCAGTTCCCAGAGGCGACCTGGTGTGCATATGAGAACATGCGGGTGGCGGTTGAGCACACGTTGTTGCTTTTCTGGTGCCATGCCACCAACAACACAACCAACGATAACCTGAGGAGCGTGTTGTACAAGCTGCTGCATCGCCTCGCTAATTTGGAGTGCCAACTCACGAGTTGGTGAAACAATCAGCGCTTGCATGAGCCGACCTTGAAGTTTGAAGGTAGTTGTGGGAGGTGCTGTAGTGAGCTGTTCCCCTTCCTCCTCTCCTTCGCGCAGCCGCTTTCGACTTTTTTTAAAGCTTTCACTTTTCCCCCTTTCAGTAGATTTTCCTCCACCTTTTGTTTTTTTCCCCTTACCCTCCTTTCCCTTTGCTGCATTCGCCGTCTCCTCGTTTCCAATTTTCCCGTCCGGACCTTGCGTTACTTCATTCACCAGCACGTTGGTCAAAACATGTTGCAGAATAGGGATTGCGAAGGCCAAAGTCTTTCCACTTCCAGTCTCCGCAGAGATGATAACATCTTTTTCCCAACCACGTCCTCCAGACTTGCCCTTTCCAGGGGTAATCTTTTCTTTCCCTCCAACTGCACGACCATCAACGTTTTGTGAGAGAACACTTGGAAGCACCTCTTCCTGAACGGGAGTCGGATGGGTGAAACGCATAGTTCTCAAGGCTTTAAGAAGGAGTGGATGAAGCCCAACACGCTCCCAGAAGACGTACGGATCACCGTGGTGCCGATACTGATTTTTTCCCCCTGGAACTGAGTTAGTGTCCTTCCCACCGCCCAGCTCGTCTTCACCGAGTTGAACCTCTGGCAGAGCGAGGGGATGGTCCTCTGGAAGCGGTGCCTCCGGAAGGACTAATCTTGGTTTACCATCAGACTCACTGTTGCCCCTGCCAACATTAGGTTTTGCTGCTGTTTTACCACCACTGTTGGTGTTACTGAGAGAAGCTGAAGTTTGAAGGAGTAGATCGGTAAGGCTTCGTGGGTCTAAGGCCACTTCACGCGTAGGGGCGGCCGAACCTGCTGCTATTTCCTCGACTAACTCTTGAAGGGGCCGTGACCCGCTTTCAATGTCGTCGAAGCGATTGCATTGACGGCGACCGGTACGCACGCGCTTCCGAACATCTTTGGAGACCTTCTGCCGTTGCCTCATTTCATTCTTACGAAGACGCTGCTTTAGCGTCTTCTTCTTCAGTGACATGTTTGCCGTCCTTCAACATCGTTAAGCGAGAGCGCGCAAATAAATAAAGAAGAAAGAAGAACGAAACGAGTGGAAAGTGCGGAGAGTTTGAAAGAAGAATAGTATCAAGGAGGGGTAATGCGGGCTCTAGAGGTCCCTTTTTCTTTTTCAAGGGTGGAGGGCATACTTCGGAGCCGTAGCGGGTTCAAGACAAAATGGTAGAAATTATTCTACACTCTCCCAATGCTTCAACCACGGATACAAGCAACTAAGCGGTTATGATTGCAAATGATGTGTACACACGACACTGATGCCATCTAACTTTTCTTCCTTAGCACAGCACCCCCCTCCCACCGGTAAGAACAACAACAAATGCCACGAGAGAACACCGCTGAACATTTCCGGCATTAGTTGAGAGTTGAGTTGAATGATTGGTACCCCTCCTTTTCGCACATGGACACCTTCCGAGTTGGACTTGCAGTGCGAAAAGGTGGCACCGATGTTGGTGGGTGAATGGTTATGTGCGTTGCGGCCTGTCCGCCCGATGACAAAACTTATTCCGTATTTTATGCGAATCTTGAGCTAAGCAGCCACAACACACCAACTACAACCCTCTTGCGGATCCCAGAACGGTAAGGGAGTGTGGGTGCTGCGCTCTGTACCGCAGAATTTATTCTTCGTCGTTTTGATGGCATGGGTTTGCGTTAACATGGGTTCGCACACAGTGGAGCATAGCGAATTGATTCAAAATCTGTTTGTCTCATACCCGTCCGTCACGTTTCGCCAATTACCTCCACACCCGCCCCCTTCTCCCCCATGGTGGCACGAATATGCGTATTTTTCCTCAAACCACAAAGTTGTGCCCTACAAGTAAAACAAAGACAGGAAGGGAGAAAAAGAGTATTTGCGTGTAAACGCCTATGTGTGTTGAATAACGACACTGCAAATACAGAAAGGGGCTGATACGCCATCACATCACGTCTACTGCCCCATATTTTCACACATTTTTTTCTTTTTGCGTTCTCCCTTAGCTGAAAGTCATAGCGTCACATTCAACGCTTTCGCCTGTCCGTGGCTGAGGAAGACACCGGTTCGGTAGCGGCACTTGCGGAGTACAGCACGCGGTATACTCCGTTGCGGTCGTAATAGCCGCTGAAGTCAATCCACGTCAAAAGCGGCACAAGTTGTGGATAGTCGGCTCCCACAGGGGAAGCGAGCTCGGAAAGAGCTTTAAGAAACTGCGTTTCCACATCCTGTAATATTTCCTGCAGCCGTTGCTCGCTAAGCCCCTGGGCCGCACCTGGTCTCCCTGTTTCACTGAAAACGGAGGCTATCTCCAGAATACGTGCGAGACTACGGAAACGAGTGGCGCTAGAAAGCACCAGACCAAGCTCGATACCCTTGAAGAAATCTTTCAATGCACTATTTACGGCGAAAATGCTATCAGCCTGGCATATCCGATTCATCATCCGACCCCAAAGCGGCTCCACAACGAAATGTGCTGCATAGAACTGAAATTGCCTGATGAACTGAATGAGTTGATGCTTAATGATATATGCACGCTGGTAGTGAGGATCCAAATCGGTATCCCCCGTCCACGACGTGGTAACGTCCCGTTCACAGGTTTTCAGCCACGTGAAAAGACGGAAGACGATGTTGAACTGCTCAAGAACAGGGGGGTCAATGACCATTGTGAGTGGCCATTTTAGGTCAGCCTCAAGTTGAAGCAGCTCTATACAACAACGTGTCTCAATACGCGTGGCGCTCCTCCTGCCGTTTGTGGATGCGCGTTGAGGGGACTCGTCGTTCTGCCGTTCGTGTGAGTTGATAATGTCTTGTGCAACAGTTGTGCCCGAGAAGCTGCATCCAATGAGAGTATGGTACAAGTCTTTCCCACAGCACCTAGCGATTGCTGCTTGGAGTAACACGCGAACGGAATGCGCCTTCACCTGAAAAGGTGACTTCAGGAGAAGTTCCTCAGCACTGTCTAAAAAATCGATCAGCCAGTCGCTACGTTGGTGCAAGAAATAACTCTTCAACGATGTAAGGTGCCCCAAAAGATCGACCTGCGGTCCCAGAAACAACTGTAACACCTCTCCACTCGCAATTTCATATGACTCCTCTATACGCCGATGCAACTCGTCAACACCAGACCATATAAGTATTTGGTTCGATAATTCCCCGAACGATGGGAGAGCGCCGTTGTACTCCCGCAGCAGGCAGCAGTATTTGCCGGTATAGAACACTATCTTCGCCATCTTTGTGTTTGTGAGAATAAAATTAGGAACCATGTTCTTATTCATCGAGAAGCGCCGTTCAAAGGCATGCGCATCATCCATTCCTGTCTCGCCGTAATCGTCGCCTCCTCCGCCACACGGGGGAAATATGCGCCTCACTGCACTCTTTTTCATACCTGCCACAGCAGAAACTGGTGCTGCGGTGGTAGTGGATGCTGCTCCAGTGGGGAGGGATGCGTCTGATATGAAAAACTCTCCGTACGGGTCCTCAACTACTCCCTCGTGCACCCACCTGTGCAACACCCGCAGGTATGGTACTGATGCTCGTCTAAGTAACAAGTTCAGCAATTCATCGTCCTCCCTGCTTCCCGAATGTTTTTCAGCCTGTTCATGGATGTGGTTGAGCAACCGCCACCCAGCCATGGAGAGTGTTCCTTCTTCCTCCAGAATTGAATCTGTGGGCAGTACCTGCCGCAACCGCACGATGTGGTGGCCGGCACGAAGAACTTCTGAGACGACCCCCATCAGCGGCATTGCTTTCTTTTGGGACCACCTCTGCAGGTTTGCAATCTCGTGTGCGTAACTGGTGCAAATTTCTGATACCGCTTCACCCAGAGCCATAGCAACAAGGCTCTTTCCCATATACTCTGCACGTTCAACTTTCCGTAGCGCTACGAAAGAGTCTGCGATGGGAACTATGGTCTTGCAGAGGCCGCGCATCGAAACGGGCACATATCTCGATACCACGAAACCGTCCCGTGATGCCTGCAAAAGCGAGCCACCGTTGCCGACGGCTGCGGCTAGTACCTCCGCTGTGATGACACGATCTTGAATTTCCTCGGGAACGTCTTCCAGTTTCGTGTGGTCAGAAAACTGGGGGGCGAGCCTTGTGGGACTGCTCACGGTTGCCGCAGCAGTCTGTGGCGCTTGGAGAGGAGGTGGAGGGGCAAATGCGCCCTTGTCGGATACGCCCACGGGTGAAGCATGTTGGGTGCTGGTGGGTGCACAACGCTTCATCCATTCCGTCTCCAAAATAGCAACGCTAATGGGGTCCCCAAAGCCTGCCGCTGAAATTACGGCACTCCGGTCAGATGCGTGTTGCACGTGCTGAAATGAGATGCCACGGGACTCCAGGGATGTAACAAAATTTGCCCACAAGTGGGTCGTCATGGTAGCCCTAACACCACCTGTAAGCTACGACCCAACGTTAAACCCTTTTTCGTCACTGCAAAATTTAACGGAGAAGATGCCCCGAAGAGAGTGGCTACACAATAATGTGGGATGCGGAAGGTGACACTTGAACACAGTACCCCCAGAAGGCAAACCACCAGCATGGGGGGGG
>NW_027123645.1:21220-35841 GCF_001457755.1 Trypanosoma equiperdum
ACGCACATGTATACGTATATATTACACGGTGTAAAGAAATGTGAGAGAAAATTTGCACTAGAGACAAACTATTGAGAAATAATACGTCTCCCATCAACTATTTCTTTTCCTTCTCTGACCTTCATAGCATTCGGGTCGCAGTTTGTGTGCTTCGTTAAAACGGGGCGGTAGTTGTGTGAATAACAAAAACGACAGACTATGTCACACCATAATTCCTCCAAGCAACTCGACAGCAGGGCAAATGTCCCCCTCCCCTGCCCCGTTGGTGGATGTATCGCCTAACGTCCCGCGAGAGCCAAGATAAGAAAACGAAGGAACAAGCGTTAACAAAGTTTTATTGCACCTCGTGCATTTCGTCTATAGCGTCCGCAGCCGCGTGGCATGAGTCGCGCCAGACCATCTCATCCGAGCGCAATAACAGCAGCATATAACGCAGCGTAAGTCCACGCTTCGACACATCTCCATCCTCCCCTCCATTCTCTGCGGCACCGTCACCACTGGGGTTGGCAGAAGAGGCTTCATTGTTATGCATGACCCTCCTACCCTCTTCCTCTTTTTCTGTGACATAGCTCTTTGTATGAGATTGTTGTTTCTGGCGGTGGTGGAAACGATGAAGTCCCCAGTACTGAAGCGCCGCACGAGGTATTGGTCGCTCAACAATCTTCCCCAACTCTACGTCGTTTATCATGTGCGTCCAAATAACTACGGATTCCTCGTTAAGGTAACCCATAAGCCGAAACGCCATTCGCGGATACAGGAGGAATAGAAGGGTAAATATGAAATAATGAAGCCCATAAAGAAGAACGGCGGCGACGCGCTCAACGGTCGTTATCTCGCACATTGACAAGAGGATATTGACATGTGCGGCGTGGGACTCCATCTGCGCCATTAGCACTCGAACCTCTGACGAAAAGTTGCCGTCACTTGGCAAATATGTCGCGTCCTTTTTCCTCAAATACATCCGCAGGTTGGCAACGATGGCCCCAGCCATCGCCGGTGCAGGCGCAATCGCTTTCAACATTGTAGCCCTGTGAATGTAACGCTCACGGAATAACTTATCGGCACACCAGCGGAGCAGTTTCACAAGGGAGACACAGCAGTAGTCGTTCCAGCAGTTTGGTTCGTGATGGTTAAGTGTTTCCCTCTCCAAAGCCGCTATATCATCGGAGTCTAAAGCAGGTAAGGCATACGTGAAGCGTGAAGACGAACCAATGAAAGGAGGATGAAGTAAAGTCTCTTCCAATGAACTGTGGCGGTGGTCCTCCCCTACACGCCCAGAGGCGCCGCTCGCACCCACAGTGGCAGTGTGACGAGCGGTATGAAGTGGGATGCACAGTAACGGCATGTGACGTGCTGCAGACCTCATGGGCGCAAGTTTTGTGAGCAGCATCTTCCTAGCACTTTATTCCACCTTCAAAAAACACAATCCCTGAGTCACTATCTCTTCCTCCTGCAAGTGCCTCTCTCTCCCTTCAATGAGGAAACTGTGACTAATGAAACCAGACTATTTATAAAGAAGAAGATGTAGCAAACATAGATGTTACACATTGGCAAATAGCACAAAACACGAAGATATATAAAGACTCCAGAATGCGTAGCACATCAACAAGGGGAATAACAGCTAAAAACATTACATAAGAAGCAATTCGTGTGGAGACACCTTCCTTCTTTAAGGAACAGCACAACCATCTTACCATCATTGTGCATGTACATATATACAACCACAAATGTAGGAACACGCGGAATGCTCAGAAAAAAAAACAAGGGAAGGTGTTTACTCTCACCTTTTATTATACTCCAATAGATGGTGCAGCGGCTGAAAAGAGGGAGGGAGTGGAGGGGGAAAAAGAAAGAGAAAGAGAAACAAATACCACCACCACCATTTTTTTTTCTTTAATTGAACAGCGCGAACAGGTGGTTATACAAGATAGAAGCGCAAGCATTGAGGCGTCAAAGCCCAAGGAGCAGAAAATTTTTTTTATTGTTGTTAACTGCCGCGCGGAATGGAGGAGAAATTTATCAACCGAATTTATCACAGCTTTTTTTTCCTTACGGACACAAACACACGCAACTTTCCCTGCTCCATCGTCGAATAACAGGGAGCAACAGCAGGTGATTGAAAAAAAAAACAGATTACCGAAAGTCCCTCGTCCTATCGCATGCTTCCGCGCTTCGTCACTCCTTTTCCAGACAACATAATAGTCGACGAAGGAAAAAAAAAACAAAAGACAGAAAATAAAAAAAAGGACAGAAGGGAACAAACCAGTCACTGATATCACTTCCTTCCAAACTCAGAACCCACCAAATATTTCGTAAAATAAGAAAAAGGGGATGGAAATACTACACCAGGTGATTTTTTTTTATGTATATATATATATATATAATAATAATAATAATAATAATATTAATAATAATAATTATTATACTTATTATTATTAATGCCGTTGACTTCGTTTCCGTGATTTGTTGTTTCCAACAAAGAAGAAAAAAAAAGGAAAAAAACGAGATTACCCGAAGAAAGCAAAGAGAAAAAAGGGAAATAAGAAGGAGAGAGTCAGAAGAAAAAAAAAAAACAGATCTTGTGGGTGAGAGCAGTCACCTCAAGACCAAAGGGGACTTCACGCACCAATTGCCTTCGTCACTTCAAAGCAAATCCAACAACAGTGAATGGGCACAAAGTGTAGTATCGTCATTTTCTTTTTATTAATTACTTGTTTCCATTTGTGCTTTTCTCTTTTTCTCTTTTTCTTTTCTTGCATTTCTTCTTTTCTCCATCCCCTCTACCGCTAAACAATGTGCAAATGTCGCACATATGTTTGTGTGTGCATGCACCTGTAGGTACAAGTTTGCACATAAACACACATGCATATATATATATATATATATATATTAATTAATTTATTTATATTTATTTATTTACATATAGTTGAAGACACACCAACGTTCTTCTTTTTTTTTTTTGAATTTTTTTTTTCCAGGCTGCTCTAACCCTTGGAATACACCACGTTTCCGTTTGCTGGCAGCTGATTCACATCGACAGAACACAACCTACATTCATACACAATTGAGAATTTGGGCACTGTTACCATTTTTACACGCTCACCTTTCAACCTCCACCACCTTGTGAAGAGTTGCACTAAACAACATCATTAAAACGAGCGACAACAATTACAAGATGAAAAGTCTGAACTCATTCATTGGTACTACTCAAAGTTGCTAAACTTCAAATCCAACACAACAGGAACAATAGGTTTAGCATCAAAATAACCTTATGGAGGTGTTGTATCTTCCCTGCTTTGTTCTGCTCAGTGAACGGGAGTTGAGGGCCTTGTATCTTTCCCCTTCAATTCACTTCTCGAACTTCACATCCCACGACACTGTGGGTTGCTGGTTGCTTCTCTCCTCTTTACGTTAACCCGAGGGAGGAAAAGGGGTGAGTTCTCACAGAGTTAATAACAATAATAATAACAATAATAAAAAGCTCAAACTCGGCACAACAATCCTCACCGCTACTCGCTCCATTCACTTACTTTTCGCACATCCTGTAGCGGATAGCTGGTATAACACAATACCCGCATTATCTTCACTCCTACACATGAATAATACAATCTGGCAAAGAAAACACATACATACATGCACACACACACAAAAGGAGGAAAAAAAAAGGAAAACAATACTATTTAAGTAGCAGAGGTCATGGCGCCAACGTTCCCTTCCATTTCCCACCAACGTCGGACCAAAGACAAAAACAAAGCATTTCTGGTGATTGTGTTAATCACAAAGGAAGCCATGGAGAGTAAATAACACACCATCGACGTACCGCTGGGAGCTAATTGACAGAAACGGCTGTGAAGAAACAAAGAGGGAGAGAGAAAGGACTGTGGCGGGAGCGGGATGACGCTCACGCGCTGAATAGTGATGTCCAGAAAAAAAAATTGGAGATGAAATCACAGTTTCACGTGCGGTTTCCCAAATGATGTGTCACTTACATATCCCAATCGAAACCAGAACAAGCAAAATAACGGCACTATGACAACAACACATCACCCCAATAAGTTGATACACATGCTCCCATACTTGTATTCTTCCTCATTCTTACTTTTCCTGTCCCTCCAGCTGATCGCACTCGCACTCACTCCACCCCACATTAGCTATAATGCACCATACCAACTTTCTGTAGTTTGTCCTCGTGGACGACTACACGCACACATATACATATACCTGCTACGTTAGCGAGAATGTACCCTGTCCCTCTGTTATGGCCAATTTCAGCCTCTCCTCCAGTATTTTCTTTGAACTATAGTTTGGAAGTTTAAGGTAGTGCGCACATGTGTTCACGGTAGGAAGTGAGGCGTCCATTAGGTTTTGTAACACCTCAGCTCGATCGTCCATCAGAAAGTTGTTTGTAGTATCCAACTGGTTTGTGGCCTCTCCGGGAGCCACCTCCACCGAACGACGTACCACTGTTATGGGGGGTCGCAGTCCTCCTATGGGAATGCGAGTGGAGCCCGTCACAAAGCGCAGGAAGGACCGCTGTAGAGAAACATCCCAGCTGCTAACCACTTCCACAAAATAAGCCACAACCAGGGAGTTTTTGTCATAACCGTGGTTAGTTGTAATGACGGTCAGAAGGTCTCCTGCACTTTCCCATATCTTCCCTTCGGGTCCCGATATGACAAGCTGGAGCTCTCTGGCATCAAAGAGTCGCAGATGGTAAGGAATAAGTGTATACCGGAGTCCCTGGATGAAATGCGAGACGGGCCGTGCGAGGGCCGTCTTCGAATAGTACCGCCGCACCTCCTGAACATACTCATTGACATTCATAGCAGAAACCTGAGTTGTGGCCCCGTTAGGGCAGAGTTCTACAATACCTCCGTTGTGCTCCGCGTCCCCGTGCTGAATTACGAACATTAGTTCGCATTCCTCTAGTTCATTGGCCGTGAGTTTAAGCAATGAATCCAGCTGCTTATCGAGTTGGGGATCGATATATGGCAGCCGGTTAGTGTCATCCAAGTCTCCTAGAATGCCACGAAGAAAGCACTCACTCAGCGGAAGGTCCACCACACGTTCCTCCATTAGCACCCGTCCTACTAACATCCCGAGGAGCTCAAAATTGGAAAGCGATTCGTCATCCTGAAATAGTGAAGGGAACAGTGGGAGTTGAACGCGCCGCGCGGTTTTAGCAGATTCATCGGTGAATTCCTCTGTGCGCCACATGTGAAGTTGCACGTCTTGAAACTTCCTCGCCAATAAATTATAGAACTCCACTGCAGGTCCCGCCCCAACACCAAGCTCATTCTCAAACTCCACACTTAGCGTAAGTGGACACATTGCATGACGACGAAGCACACGTGCGCCACTCTCAAAAATGTTAAACCTCTGCACTCGAACCCTGTAAGTTCCACGCATGTTCAAATCGGGCCGTAGCCATTCTAAACCCTGGACAGGGGGTATGGGACTTGAGCCTGACGCCCATTCTTTCAACTTAACTATTGCTGGCGTGTGTATACGTCGGACTGAAAGTAGCAAATGCAGCAGTGTCCGCCTAATTTCGTAGCTGAAAGTTTGTGGATACTTCCAAAGGACGGAGCTAATGAGATAACGGTCCTGCTGATCCGCCAGGTAGGCGTGGATAATACCATACGCGAGTGCGGGCAACATCAACACACCAAAGTGATTGTAGAATTCATGGAACAAAGCGCTCGACACCAGTGGATCATCCATGGGGAGAGCACCACCTGCAGCACGCACTAACTGGCCCATTTCATTCAGAAGGTCCGCCGCGGCCCACAAAAATGGGGTTCCTCTGGGGGAGTACGACAAACGAGAAAAAACTTCGACCGGGGAATTTTCATTCATATCCAACACCTCTTCGCCATCTGTACCGCGTCGCTCTTCATTGGCACGCATTCCTACAATGGAATAGTTAATTGTATGTACAGATGACCACAGTGAAAGCACATTTTTCATCAAGTAGTGAAGTCGTTCACCACTAGTGTGTCGTACAGGTGCATTATCACCGCAATTCTCGTCGGAATCACTCTGGTGGAGATCGGACCAACCAGAAGCTTGACAATAGGAACTCCCACAAAGGTCTAAAACGGATATGCTTAAGTCTGTTACGGGCTTGCCCCCGCAGAAGAAGACAACATTGTCGATGGTAATTGTGGTGGAAGTGCTACCTTCAACTTGTGAGGCCCTCAGTCCACCTAAAGGCCCACTGCAAATATTTGAGGGCGCTTGAGGCACCATAGAAACGGTTGCCGACACAGTGCTGAGAACATGTTCACTTAAGTAATCCCCGTCGCGGCCTTCCGAAAACTCAGATGCATCACCAGAAGTCACGCTTTCCTCGTCGTCGGCATCCGAAGCATCCGACAACCTAGACTCTCTGCGGTTTAAAAAGTTTATCACGTTGCCTGCCAGTGCAGTTTCTTCACCAACGCCGCCACTGACACCAACTGGAGTGTCGGCTGCCTCCTGGTGGGCTAACGTCGCCCCGAAATTACTTTCCTCAGCTAATTCTTGCTGCCGCTGCTGCTGCGCGTCCTCTGATTTGGGGTCACACGTGTTGTTGCAAGCTTCATTTAACCGCATTATAATATACTTTGCAATGTAACTCAATGGAGTCGTTGGGAGTACACTTAACACTGATTCCCTCACCTGAGCATTTGGTGAGCCCGCATCAGCCGCATCGGTGGAGTCTTTCTGCAAGCGAAAGAATTTAGACAAACTCCTCTTCTTACCTGCTTGAACAGGGGTATTAACAAGATTCACCCGAAGAGGCGTCCACAGGTAGTCAACCACCATCAACATAGTCCTGTTGCGTCGGGTACGGCGTTGAAACCGCGAATACTGACGCTCTACGGCGCGGGGTTCCTCTAGTCTGCCAATTCCCGTGTACTTGCAGATGGTGCGGAGCAAATTCTTTATCAGTTGGGAAAAGACCTCATTCATCTTTGAACCAATCACCTCCCTTACATCAGCACTGCGCAAAGCACTAGCGAGATCCTTCAGCAGCTCCGGCTGATCATACAAGAACACGGGGAGATCATTACTGTGCTCTTTCATGTACTCATTGATCCGTGTTAAACGTTTAATCACCTGAGTGCTGCGAGAACGCGGTGTGTCACCGTCCAGATCGCCACTGGAAGAAATATACGTGAGGCTCGTGCAACTGGCACTCGGTGACACACTCCCCTCAGGTGAACCCATGGCGACGGAATCCCCAAGCTGACTATCCTGTTGATCGTCTCCGGATATGTCCAAACAACATTTTTTGAAGGGCAACATTTGATCTACCGCCCTTGCATTTGTCCACAGTAACGAACAAAGCTGCTGAACCAGTGTTCTGCGCAGTTCCTCAATTTGCAGTGCCTTCGTGTGAAAGGGACACGGCGGGACTCTATGTCCTTCAAGCAACAGGTGGACGCCACCTTGTGAACTACGTTCAGTGGGACCAGTAATCCTTTCCAGTTTCCACAATAACGCGAGCGACTGCTGCTTCGTCAGCGCCTTCACGCCTATGGGGCAGAGACTGCAAAGCATCATCAGGGCACTCAATGAGGTCAGCTGAGTTTCACAAGCAAGATTCATTGCTGGTAACCGGGTTCCAACTGTCACGTCTAAAGCTGACAACGCGAGCACAAACGCACTACCGCACCGGAATTCCCTGAAGGGTGCTGCCGATAGCGTCAGCGATCCGTGAGTCGTGCTGGAAGTTGTCAGATAGGACAATGACGTCGCAAGACTTGGGCCCAAGGCACAAAACAAGCCCCAGAGAGTCCTGGTAGGTTGACCCTGGTCCCTCCCACCTGAGCGAAAGTAACCTATCACCAAGTCAACGCAGCGCAAAATCAGTACTGAACAGTGGCGTACGATGATAAGATTGGCTGTGCTATCCACAACACGCATAAGAATTGGAAGATACTGTTGGATTATTCTGTAGATCATCCGCTCCTGCAAGAAATTGGAACGAGTTGCAGCACAGCGCAGAAGCTCCACTCTAACATCGTCGAGTACTTCGTAGGATGTAAGCGCTGACCCTGCACCATATTTTCCGGCCTCGGGAACTGCGGTTGAACGTCCTGAACCCTTCAACTTACGAAACAGTGACCTCAAAACGCTGACACAACAGCAATGGCTCCCACGCTCCTCCACAACACCACCATTATGAGCCCCGTGACCCCTTGAAGGTTGGTTCGAAGACGAGGGAGCAGCGATGTTGCCAAAACTATAGGATGCACTTTCACAATAAGATTGTTCGTTGCTATGCGCATTTCCCGTCGGTACCCCGGCCGACACCACGGCGGGTTCACCGTCGAGAACCGTCGTGGTGCCTGCCCCGAGAGAAACCAACCTGCCCAACGCCACCTCGACGGGCAATGAAGAGTTCGGTGTAACTTTAACGTCGCACTGGCATCGTATGGGTCGCCGGTAAATATATCCGGCAATAGATGGACGACGGCTAATGTTGTGAGGGTAGTGCAGGCTTTCGCTGCTTCTGTATCGCATGGTAGAAAAGTTAATCTTCAGTGTAGATGTTGCATTAGAAACTTCAAAAACTGTGTATCCTGAGAGTCGCCGCTGTTTTATGTACTCCCCCTCTAGTCGTTTGCTTAAGTCTTCGGTGCAGTCACACCAGTTATGAAAGTCATCTTCCCACTGCCAAATATAGTGTGGTAAGGTGGTGTAATAATCGCAATCACTTGCAGTGCATGAGGGTGGCATAACTACTAGAAGAAACTCTAGCAGGGGAATGACCTTTTGTTCCTCAGCTACGCTCGGCACGGCCGTCAGATCCTCTTCCATGAGAGCAGAGATCACGGCTGCGCCATTGTAAGAAGCCTGTTTCGGCCTCTTTTCGAGTAGCCCAGAAATGTTACTGTATATAGAATCTAACACGTGGCATTTAAGAAATATCCTCACTGTAACAGCCGGGTCTGTGAACAGAAGGGTAAGAAGGGGCGAACACGCAGCATTACGCAGGGCGGTGCCGCGCGAACCCATGGAAGCAGCTCCATTAATAACCACTACGAGAGACGAAACAAGCTGCTCTACCATCCTGCTGTTCCTGTCGATCATTTTCGCCGAACACAGCACCCTATCAAACGTTAATGCAACACACTCGAGGAGTCGCAGCAGATAAGCCTCGTCGTCTTTTGACAGACGATCACCTGCACAATCATCTTTCATAAGTCTTGTCACCGCCTCATGAAATGTTGCCATCAACGAGCTACACGGTTTGGACAGATATATGTTCCATTCTTCCGGTGAGGTCAATGTGAGAAGATGTGACAGACACTTGAGGCACATCATACGCAGTCGATGAGTTTCCAATCGCCTTTCAATGGAAACAATAACAGAAAATGCCTGGTGTTGCATTAACTGCTCGTGAGCCTCAAAAGCGAGATTTGTCAAACACCTCAACAACTCCTCCAGTGTCGTGCTTTCTGACGCATCCAGCTCCTTTAGGAGGAGCAGGAGTGGTTGTACACCCCTTGCAGCCACAACAGCAAAACCACCTCGTGGCACAAGATCTGCCACAAGTGCCAGCGCCTGCACCGCGAGGCATTGGACCTCCGGGTAATCAGTTGCGAGAGTACTTGTTAGGACAGCAACTAAAGCAGACGCCAAACTGCAAGGGTTCAAGTTGCGGATGAACCCCTCATCACCAAAGCAGAGAGAGGCACAAGTGTTGTCCATCGCTGCTATAATTTTTTCGCGAGCCTCCACGGTTTTCCTATTTCTGTAGTCATTAACTACACTCCGTAGCTCTGAGATCAGCGCTTTCCCTTGTTGTTGAGGTGGAAATGTGGTTTCTTCGTCCATGGTGTTAAGCTAAAACCACTAAGTGCCGCTACCAGTCGCGTTTTATGGGGTTCGAATGCCTTCCCGCGTTCCTTCCGTTACCTGGCCCAGCGCCACGCTCCACTAGGCTGACCCGTACACTCCAAAATGTGTGAGGTCGTCACAGCCGTCAATATACAAAAAGAAAGTGCAAATATGAAAGGGAAAAGAGAAAAAGAAAACGCACATACTTAAGTGAGCACATCACAGGTATGTCACCCCATGTGTGATAAACCACTAACATCAGTTCCTGTACAGATATCAACACCACTGACCGCGTTGTCTGTCATCGACACAGAGGAATGATTACCTCATTCCGTATGCACACTTATATGCGAAGTAGGCTAAACGAAAAAAAAAAATGGCATAGAAGTGGCAAACCAATCCTCGAAAATTCACGAAACAAAAAGCTGTGAGACATATGAACCCGCAGGCTATCGAAAAAGCATAAAGAGTGGATGCACATTGATGCGACTCGACTCCGGTTGCATTTCGCTGTCCTCTCTACTCGGTACCGAAATTTGGCGCTCCGACGCTGCAGTGCAAAAAGAATTTACCCTCTCACCCTTGTAGCGCCCACCATTAACTTCCTCCCCTCCATGCAACTGCACATATACCAACATATTGGTGCCCCTCCTTCTCGGTAGACAGGCAGTAGTGATCCTCCGCAAAAACTGAGACGTGAGGGGATACAGAGTGAAGGAAAACAGCAAAAAGAATGTTGAAGGTGGCAAACTAACGAACTCCACCCCCATAGAAGGAAAAAAAGTGGAGAAAAAAGGTGTTCTGCTCGGGGCCCATCTCCTCCTCGACAAGTTCCTTTTCTGTTGCATTTGTTTTTACTCTTTGAAAAAATATTCCTTTCCTTACGCAAACAATGCTATTTCCACATCTTCTTGAGTGAGACGCTCTTGTCTTGGTCCTTATGCATGATTTTGGCGACTGCAAGTTCAAAGTCTTCTTGAGTAATGTGCACACGGCGCTCGCGGAGAGCAAACATTCCTGCCTCTGTACACACTGCCTTTAGCTCCGCACCGGAACATTGGTTTGTTTTCTCGGCTACGGTCCTGAGATTGATCCCACGTGTCAGGTTCATTTTCCTCGAATGAATCTTTAAAATCTCAAACCTTGCCGGCTCGTCGGGTGCAGGAAACTCAATCTTTCGGTCAATTCGACCCGGGCGAAGCAGCGCCTCGTCTAGTATATCCACACGGTTCGTGGCCATAATCACCTTGATAGACTGGGTAGACTCAAATCCATCGAGCTGATTGAGTAACTCTAACATGGTGCGCTGCACCTCGCTGTCACCTCCACGACCCGTATTTTCCAAACGGGTTGAACCGATAGAATCGATTTCATCCATAAAGATTATAGATGGGCTGTGCTCGCGGGCCATAACGAACAATTCACGAACGAGCCTAGCACCTTCCCCAATGTACTTTTGCACCAACTCAGCGCCACTCACACGAATGAAGGTGCAGTCGGTGTGGTGTGCCACTGCTCGAGCCAATAATGTTTTTCCAGTGCCTGGAGGCCCATACAATAGCACACCCTTTGGTTGGGCAATACCTAACGCTTCAAAAAGCTCAGGATGCTTAACGGACAACTCAATCACTTCTTTGATCTCCTTCACCTGGCGAGAGAGGCCGCCAATCTCATCGTAAGTTGACTCGCTACCAGCGTTTTCAACCTTCATAAGGGAAACAAGTGGATCCACCTTGGTGGGAAGAATGTAGTGAATTGCAAACGTGCCACTTCGAAGCGCCACGCGAACATTGCGCGAGAGGTCATCGATATTAACGGTTTTCTCCACATCAACGACTAGCTTCCCTTGACTGGAGCTGACGTTCACCAACACTTTGCCTTTGCTCATCACTCGCACGACATCGGCAACTATAGATCCACTTTCCTGCAGAAGTTGCACTTCTTCCTTCAGATGTCGTACACGCCTGTTAAGTTCATTTCGTTGAGCCTCCAGCCGCATATAATTATCCTGCAATCGTTTTTCCTGAGCCCGTAGCTCCTGAATCTTTTGCAGAAAGTATGTGCTCACAGGATTATCTGTGTCGCTAGCCGTTGCCGTAGGTGTCACCATCTTGGTTGCCATGTTGTTTATTCACGAGACTGTTCCTTCACTTCCCCTCTTTCTCTCCTTCGTTTCTCTCGGTTGAACCTCCCTATATTTCCTTTCTTTTTCCCTCCGTTATTTACCGGTACAAAATACAACGGTTGTATGCCTGCTTGCCTTTTTGCGGTTGGCTCTCCCTTGATTATCGGCTAAGTTTTCTTTAGTCATGCGGAAATAAAAAGTGAATAGACGGAAATGGACCGAAAGAAGATAAGAGACACTAGAATTAACACGGTCGTGGCCTCGACGTGCGCAAAGCCAGTGGTTCACCAAGGAGGGAGCACTGCACAACACTGCCGTCCGAAACTGAGAAAGAGTGAAGTACAACGAGAGGTAAATACAAGTACAGTGACATGGAATGCGTGTGAAGAAAGCGGGATGCGGAGAAGTGAGCCGCGCACAATTGACACACCATCACATTCGCCGCCAACACATGGGGAGGGAACGGTACAAAAAAAAAGATGGGGAAAAGCAGCGCCACCTGCTATGCCTCCCGAAGTGGAATAACTTCACTAGTACAGATAACCCCAGGGACACATCCATTAGCAAAACTAAACAAAAGAACGCGCAATAATAGCTAGATTGGAAAAGCAGTGAGAGCCTTCAGTAAGAAAGATCACCCGCGGATAAACCGCGCACATACACTGAAAACTGAATTTAAACTGATATTTTCTCAACAGCACCCTTTATAGTGTTCTTCCTTTCTCTTCCCTGTTTCTTATACTAACAGTACAGCGCCCATAATCCTAACAAAAAAAAAAAAGAGATTTGGCCTCCCTACATTCGCACTGAATCGGTTGTGCGCTGCCGTTTTTCCCCCCCACAACCCTCCGGTGCATCCACCCGCCGGCACTTTCGGCAGCCTTCTCTGATTGACTTACAGGTTGATAAGTGGGATGTTGCAACTCCCACGTTCGGGTCCAAATCGTCAAGAAATCTCTTCCCCCGAAGGGGGCGATGGGTGCTGCTACATGCGCTGAGTGGCCTATTTTCCCCATCCTGAGTATTAAATGTGCCATTGTCCCCCGTGTGCACTTCACCATCTTCAAGAGGAGTGACAAAATCCAGTTTCTTTGGGGTTGGGGATGCCGCTAATATGAGACCTGACATGTGGTTCGCAAGGTCAATCGACTCTCCACCCTCATCCAGTGGCGTAATGTGGGATAGATTAGACGAATCACAGGGAGTTAGCACGCTACTGCCGTTCACCTTGTTAGAGTCACCATCATCCACACCCTGCAACTGAAAAGACCGATACCGCTTAGCAAACGGAACAGTAAGTTCATCAGCATCACTAAAAATACATGCCCTACTTTCGGGTAATTTTGTCGGAGCACCGGGGTCGCCGTGGTGTCGTTTCATCGCCAGCGCTGCACGTGCCTTATGACCGGTCATGCTACACTGACTGGAGTCTCCGGCATCAGAGGCGTGTTTCCGCTCTATGGGAGTGCACCACTGAGCGAATCTTACGGCACCATCTTCATCCTCTTCTTCATTCGCAGTTGAAGGAAGCGGACGAGCATACATCAACACTTCGTCTCCTTCCTTTACAGCACAGGGAGAAGGACCGCTGTGCTGCTGTACGTTACGCAACTGCTGTTCCCCACCCACACCATCACCATCATCGAATCCCCACAATGTCACGTCCCTTGTTGGACACAAACCACCGGCCCACATTGTTGCACATAGTGGAGCCAATCCCGCGTCCAAACCGGGTATTGAAGATACTTTATGCGGTGGGGTGCCGATATTAGCGTTCACTTCAGCTGGACGCCACATTCACTTTGGTAGAGTGGGCACTGGTTCCTCAACTTTAGCAGTTTAAACAAACTCAAAGAAACCATACTTCAAAGGGAAAGTGAAGGGAAACAAAAGGGTGTAAAAAGAATAAATATAGAAAAATTAAAAATAGACAACACCGGAAAAAATAACAACAGCCCCCTACACTCGAGTTGAGGGGGGAAACGAAATCCCTAAGTGCCAGTGAAACAAAATATGGCGGTAAGGGGAAAAAACGTGTAGGTGAGTAAGGAGAGCCGTACGAATAAAATACATATATACACATATACATGATGACGCACACATGCGTTGAAGCGGCGGAAGGACTGCCCACCGTATCCAAAAAATAAATTTCAACTTCTCATTTGGTACTATCGTGGGAGGTTCCACGAGATTTTCCATCACTCCTCCCCCCTTTCCAGACTCACTGCCAACTGTCACCAAAATTAATTGCCTTGGTGAGGAAGAACTGAACTGCTCTGCGCCAAACTGAATGCAAAGTTTACACACAAACGCTACACTTGGAAGACACGTACCAAGATGTAATGGAACACATACGCTCTCAACCGACAGTGGCGGCAACAGCGCCAGTCTCGCTCAGTTTCGGTGGTTTGATATCAAAAAGCAGTAATGACTTAATCCCCTCCACCTGTGGTATCACTAAACCACCATTAAGAGATTTATGTTTGGGACGACCAGCCGCGTCGTGGGAAATTATATCTTTTGTTGACAACGGATCGACGACTTTTTGTGTCTCCATCGCCTTTGTCTGACTTAATGCGCCTCTCGAGTCCGAAGAAATTGCGGTGACTCGTCCGTCTTCTTGCTCCTTACTTCCTACATCTACTGCACTTACAGGAACTCG
>NW_027123258.1:0-3344 GCF_001457755.1 Trypanosoma equiperdum
AATAATAATAATAATAATAATAATAATAATATGGGAGTGTTGTGAGAGTGTATATACGAAGATTATAATAAGAGTTGTGAGGAAAGAGTATGGAGTCAAAATATAGGCATTTTCTCCAATTCTAAGGGTAGTAAGCTAGTAAGTAAATGAGTTGTTGGCGGAGGGTGTAAGAGAATAAGAGGAACAATATAAGAGGAAAAACAAAAAATTGAGAGAAAAAAGAATTAAAAAAAGGAAAATAGAATATGCACAGTTTCAAACACAAACATGACGATTGAACCAATCATAAAGAAAGAAATTATGGAGTGGATATGAGAGAGACACAGAGTCTAGTGTACAAGGGAAGTGGAGTGCTATATAATCTGCAGAAGCAGTGACAGAAGATAAAGATGAAGAAAAGAAAATGCGAAATGAAACAATAGAATAGCCGTGAACTGACAGTGAAAAGTAGGTAATACAGTCAAAAGGATCCATTATGCCCAGAATTTGATTTTAAAATGCATATATGCCACTACAGAGATGACAAGGCTGATTGGGTTTGTTAATTTGACGGCAAACCGTAATATACAGGTGTGAACAAGGCGAAAAAGCAGATGAGGGAGTGTGAAAAAAGAATGATGAATGGATTTGTTAAGAGTGAGATGATGATACAACACTTTTTTCATAAAATATATTAGTAGTGACCAATATTTGTTGGAAACAATATAATAATATGGGAGGGAGCATTTTACTACTATAAACACTAATGGATTAGCATAAAAAGCAAAAGATGAATAAAAGTGGGCGTACTTCTTTAAATGGCGCGTACATGAGCAAGCAGGTAATCTCTATGAAATAGAGATAATCAATCGCGATGCTCCTACAATTCCGTATGGGTATATCGGACAGGCATCAAGACCTTCCACGTAACGTGTACTCCATACAAAAGTAGTCTCTGAAAAAGAACAACGGCTCGTATTAAAAACGTAATGTCGGCAAGAAACCTACATTCGGCATCCGAATTGTGCAGCATTAAATAACGGCGAAATACACTGACAAGTGCTGCAGGCAAGAAACAGACAACCAATTGTGTCTGAGAGAAGTACCAACGTTATCTAGTAATTCAAAGTCAAAGAGAATCCTGCGGAATGGTAGAACCTTACAGAGAGTAAGAACAAAGGATGTTAAACTTTTTTAAATATTGATATATGGAGAACTAACATGGAACTGAAAGTGGATATTTTCCGGTTAACTTAAGTGCTTTTTGTGTCACTAACGTGACAACACAACCACAAACACTCACGACCAATCTAAATTATTGGCGGTACAAAATAGTGACACTCGCAATAAATGAAAGCAAAACAGACAAAATCCGACTCAAGATGGCATTGAACGAACGAAAAAAGGAAAGAGGTCTCTATCTCAGACTTTTTATCAAGAAAAAATAAAATTTAATAAGTAGACTATGAGCGTGGTGCTTCACAAAGACTTTAGCATGGTGCTCACTCGATGATCAATTCACCGGAACAGCCGACGGTACAAAGGCAAATGGAAGGGACGTATCGCTGTCACTAACTAACCCGTACAGCTGAAAATTTAAATCTTCTGCATGTTATAACAACAAAGGTCAACTAACAGTTCCACTGGTAAATCCAAATAATGAGAAGAACCTTACCATTTCAGAAGCCGCATGCTGTTATTGTGTCAGCTCTGACAGCTTTGGTAGCATGTGTCACAACGATGTGTCACGAGCTTAAATGGCTTGACAAAGTAGGAGCTTCCTCTAAACAGGTCACAGACAACCTAAAAACTCGAGCAGCAGAGCTTTCCAAGGAGCAACGCATGATGTAATTAGTGAGCGCACGACTTGGGAAAGGGGAAAGAGAAGCAGCCTATAAACTGTTAAACTTCCTTTCTGCCTCAAGGCTGGCGGTAACTCAGTCAACATCGGTCGAATCTGGAAAAAAACTCAGGTCAGCAGCACACCTGATGCAGTGGCAGTCAGACAACCTGCAGGATCTGCTACGCGCTACGACCGTCGAAGCTGCAATTTACACCGGTGCAACGCCAGCCGTCAGCAGCAAGAATACGTCCCTACAACCACATAGAAGTGCACAATAGAAGCCACAGTGGCAGCACAGCCTACGGAGGCCTGCAAGAAAACGGCACTGAGTGAGCCGAAAATAAACCATGCTGCAGAATACTTAACAAAGATAACGAAAGTTAAGGGGGTGAAAACAGCGGCCTTTAATTTCCCAGCACTACAAGTTGCAGTAGAAGCAAAAGGAAGCTCTGCCAGCGCACACAGCAGCGAATCCTCAGGAAAACTATGTGCAGACAACGATCAAGTAAAAACCTCAGAAAACGTGATAGATATAGCGACAATGGGCAAAGTTAAAGCCACCCTGGCAACAACAGCGGTCACGCTGCTAAAAGTACAACCTGCGACACACATACCGACGAAAGACTACTATATAGTGACACTGGGACAAATAGCAGCTGAAGTATGTAACACCCGCAACATCATTATTACTCAGCCCACAAAACTAGAAGACGAAACGGTTGATAATTTAGCGCAAGATAGCACAGTACAGACGCTGGCCCTCCTGTTTTCAGGAAAAAACCGGAAAAAAACTTTAAGCCGCTGCAAAGAAAGCAGTAGCAGAAGAGCTTTTGGGAGGCAAAGGAGCGAAAATAAAAGACAAGTTTTTCACAGAACTGTCAAAAAAAGATCTAAAAATCACGAGTGGAAGCATAACAAACGAGACTAGCATTACAGAAGCCGCGGAAACAAACGACTACGAAACAGAAATGGCATATTTCGACGGTAAAAATGCGGATGACAAACAAGCAGGTAAAACTGAAGCCAGCACAACACAAGACCAACCCACGAAGAAAACGAACCCAGAAGACAAACCAGAAGATAAGAAAGACGGGGATACTTTAAAACCTGTGTGCAGCAGCTTTCTGAACCAGACAGCGTGCAACAACGGATAGAACTGCAAATAGGAGGGTGAAACTTGCAAAGGGTCCAGTTCTCTCATCAATAAGAAATGGGATTTAATAGCTGCATTTGTAGATTTGCTTTTCTAAAAAAATTTTCCTCTCTTCTCTTTAAAAACAATTTGCTGTTTGATATATTTTAATACTTTTGTAAGACTTTTCCAAAGCGTGAATATTTTGTAAAAAATGAGTTTTTCGTATGATAGAATCCTATAAATGTAAAATAGTATGATAATAGGGTATCAAAAAAATAGTGATATTATAATTAATGTCATTCTTATTTTGTATATTTTCTAGATATTGGTTAGGTTCATAATGTTTGTAGCAAGCATAATAATAATAATAATAATAATAGGAGAGTG
>NW_027123258.1:3354-6814 GCF_001457755.1 Trypanosoma equiperdum
ATGAGTATGTTTATATACTAATATTATGATAAGAGCAGAGTGAGCAGCGCAAAAAAGGATCAACATAGAAGAACTTAAAACAAAGGCATGTGGACAATGGGAGTAAGTTAGATGGAAGGATAGAGATTATAAATATTATTTGAGAAAATGCTGAAATACAGAGAAAGAAATATATGTGAATGGAAAATGTGCATTTGAAAACACTATTATGGTGGTGGACATCACCATACATGAGAAGATAATGTTTTGGGGGAATGAGGTATAAACTTAGTTCATTGTGTACAAGCCAACTGAGTCTCAACAATACACGCAAAGAGGCGGAAGCGGAAGAAACAAAAAAAGGTTACTACCAATATACTATCAAGAATTCTTCAAGAATGCGTCACTTCCACTCACAAAAATATTATGGATACAAAGTAGTTAAAAATAGAGACACTTGCTGATAATAGCCATACAAGTGTATAAAACATCGTCTCTTACACGATCTAACCAAATTGTTGAATCGAGCCCTCAATAAGCAATGGGCGACCAAGAACAACGTTGCACAAAGTGCCAAAACCAGCAGCAATTTTAGTCCTACCAGAACCAAAACAAAGAATACGTCAAAAAACCTACAAAAAGTTGCAAATAAAAGATTTATTTATTTACAAGATAGTTTAGAGACAGTAAGTCTCAGCGCCTCTCATAATCGGAAAAAATGATAATGTTGTTAGTTGGAAGTGACGTTTTTAGTTTTTTCTGCAACTACGCCAACCTAGCATGTAAAAATTGAACCTTAAAGACATATTTATATGAATAAAGACAACTGTACATGAAAGAGTTCAATTAAGACCATTACACCCAACGGAGCTCAGCAAAATAACCGTTCCTGAATACTCTTTCTTACCCCCGCAGCTTTATGCGTCGCTAATTTTAAAGGGAATGAAATAATAGTGAAAAACGCAAAATGCTTGGCGCATAAGAAGGAATAAAGCGCTTTTTAATTTTGAGCGGATAGCACAGAGCACAGCAAATAGAATGACAAAGACAAATACGAGAATACTAAGAAACCAAGGAATGAAGGTCATAATGTCGATTCCAGCTTATAAAATGAAACTTTCTGCTAGATTAGCGGTATAAATGACTCCAGCTTTACCTCCATACAAAACGAAAAAAGAAAGTGGAGAAAAGACAAAACAAAATGAAAGCAACAAAAAAGCATAGCATGAATCATACTTCAGTCAAACATCGATGAAACTAGTGACAAGAGTTATATAAAACATTGTTCATAATGACATGGACATGTGACGCTACCTCACGGAGGAGCAAGGCTCTTTCGAGCATCACTGGAAGTGGTAACAGCGGCGTATATTTTATAAGTTAATTAAAAATGAAAATACATAGTCAGTGTGTCCAGATGCAATGTGCACTCTACAATAGCGAACAGTGGAGCAATCGCAGAAAGAGACCAGGAAGATAGTAACAGCACGATGCCGCTTTTTCGCGACAAATTTCATTTTTTATATGCTTTAGCAGCTGCAACAGCGACGCCGCCACAAAAGAGAAACAAGGCAAGTAAGCAACAATACTGACATCGCATTACAAGAAAAGGAGAGTGACGATACGTGAGCCGAACAAAACCCAAAAAGGCAAAGCTAGCCTCCAGGCCACAGCAGAAATGGCGAAACTAAGGCGCTACAGTAATGACCAAACCTAATCAGTATACCAAGGCGACTCTCGTACTAATACAAATTTTAATAGGTGCTGCACAAAGCCATGGACAGGGCGATATAGCCACGACCTACGAAACAGCGGCGAAGATACCCTGCCACGAGATAGTTTTCCTAGAGAAAGTGATTGCAAACGCAAAAACAGCAGCCACAAAGGCAACCGACCAAGTACAACAGAGGGCATCGGAAGCAGCGTTACTAGGAACGGCGAGCTGCAGCGCCAGTGACCATGCAGAACGCCTAAGATACCAAGCGTTGGCTGCACTAACAAACTCGAAACTGGCAGCAGCAATAGGAGAAGCCTCAAAAGCCGCAACGATTTTGGCAGCGACGGCAATACTCGATGCACGAGTGGCGCAAACAAAGTTAGTAGTCCACCGAGGAGTAGGCAAAACCGCCGTAGCTCTAGCAGTGGCAGCGGCAGCGAAAACGGCACAAGTCGGCACGTCAAGCTCACCCAAATACTGCGGATTCAAGTTCACAACCACACCGGCTGCACACACAACGTGCGCGGAAGTGACCGCCGACGAACCCAAACTGCAAGCCGCAGCTAACTATCTGAAGGGACTAAAGGGGATCATGCTGCTCAAGGAGAAGACAACCGACGAAATACACATCAAGGGGACAACAGTAAAAGCCGGAAACTTCAACACCGATGATGCAAACTTCAAAGGGGGCATCTGCGCCGAAAACAGACACAACCTGGAGGCCGCCACAAGCGACGCGCTAGGCGTAGTCGACGTTGAACTGGAACCAGCAGACACAGCTCTGGAAAAACATACACTTGGGGGCACAGATCAACCAAACCAAAAGTGTGTTGACAATACGGGGGAAGCTTACGGCACGGACAAACTAGCCCTCACACGCAAGACAGTCGGCCGAGCTATTTGTGACATCCGCGACAATGAAGTAGCTACAATTGACAGCTACTTAGACAAGGATATAGCCGACCTCATCACTGATCCTGAAGCACAGAAAGTAGCAGAACTGCTGCTAACTGGCAATGTCAAAAAAGACTGCGACACAAACCACAAAAAAGCAGCTGTCAAGCAGTTATTTGGGACTGACAAAGGAAGTTTACGAGAAAAGTTAATAAACCCCTTAAAAGAAAAACACATAAAGTACAAAGAAAACGACGAAAATTCCAAAAAAACCGTAAGTGAAGCTGCGCACGATGGAGATGGCCACGCAGCCCTCGCGGCATGTTATGGGCAATGTCACCGCGACTCGCTTAAGAAACAAGCCGCACCAACAACAACCGTATCAGTAGAAAAATGCAAGGCAGACACAGACGAAAGTAAATGAACAGAAGACACAGATTGCGAACACAAAGACGGTAAGTGCAAACTTAAAGAGGGAATAAAAGCAGAAAATGATGGGAAGACAAACACCACAGGAAGCAATTCTTTTGTCATTCATAAAGCTCCTCTTTTGATTGTATGTTTGCTTCTACCATAACACTTTTGAGATTTATTGGTAAAAACTTTTTGGTCCATTTTATGAAATTTATGAGACTTGCTAAACTTGATGATATTTGACATGTTTTAATGAATTTGTATTAAAAATTGTCATATTTTAAAAAAGAATGTAATTTTGGTACAAAAATGGACTATAGTTGTAAAGTGGTAGGATGATAAGGTATAAACTTTTTTGTTTTTCCGAAATTTTTCTAATATTGTTTATATCATGGATATTAGTGAGGTTTATCAATAGTAATAATAATAGTAATGACAATAATGATTATGATAGGA
>NW_027123258.1:6824-7242 GCF_001457755.1 Trypanosoma equiperdum
ATGTAAATTTATATTTAATAACATTACAATGTGGTGATTCTGACACCTGAATGTAGTGGTAAAATAGAAATACTTAAAACACTAGAAGGGGTGAAATTAATGCAAGAGAGTGTGTGAGGAAATGAGTACGAGAAAGTGGGAGAGCATATGGAATATTAAAAGAAGAGCAGAAAATGGAGGAAATAGAATATGCGCAGCGCCAAACAAAAATTATCATTATGGGCATCACTATACATGGGATCGTATGAGGGATGTTAAATAGATAAACAGAGTCTAGTGTACATGCCAATTGGAGCCGTTATGTGTTCCATAGAAACAGCGGCAAAATCAAATCAATAAGTTAAAAAAGCACAGAATACAACAGACAATCATACGGCACAACAACGGTAATTTTTAAAAAGTATATAGGAAGTGGCCA
>NW_027123258.1:7252-8847 GCF_001457755.1 Trypanosoma equiperdum
TACAATAATGATTATGATAAGAGATTTGTGAATTAGTATTTAATAATATTACAATGTTGTGATTCTGAAACCTAATGTAGTGGTAAAATAGAAGCACTTAAAACACTAGAAGGGGTGAAACTAATGCAAGAGAGTGAGTGAGGAAATGAGTACGAGGAAGTGGGAGAGCATGAGGAATTTTAAAAGAAGAGCATGAAATGAAGGAAATAGAATATGCGCAGCGCCAAACAAAAATTATCATTATGGGCATCACTATACATGGGATCGTATGAGGGATATTAAATAGATAAACATAGTCTAGTGCACATGCCAATTTGACCCGTTATGTGTTCCACAGAAACAACGGCAAAAGCATATAAAAAAGTTAAGAAAGCACAGAATACAACAGACGATTATACAACAGAACAACAGTAATTTTTAAAGTATATAGGAAGGGGCCAGTGGTTCCCCCCATTTTCATTTCATACAGAAATGGATAGCTGCTATTGCAAGGGTGACTGTACCAAAAACCTTAGGAGTGGTAATTCATGAAGCTATTATGACGGAAGTCTTATAATCAAAAATGATGTTGGAGTTGCTATGACAGTAAACTAGTCATATTCGTAGTACATCTGAACCCCATAGCCTACATATATACTAAAATTACCACATCGATGCATGGAAAAGATATGTGCAGAATGAAGAACAACAGCTAAATGCGTGTAGTACGCGGCAGTGCCTGTGATTCAAGCTAACTTCTATAACAAAAACCGCAAATGAATACACAAATATTGGTTGTAGATATTGAGCATACACCCTTAAACAGCTATATCATAATAATATCAAGGCATTTCATATATATATTGTAAAGATGATTTCCTCAGCTGAACACCTTACTGAATCAACTAACTTCTTTTTTTAATCTCTTCTCTTTTCCAATAGCATTTTCTCAAATTTTTAAGGTGTACTGGGTAAAGATATTTGTTATCCTGAAAAATTTGCTGTTACTCTTGTCACTGATATCACACTTCGTGTGCTTAAGTTCAATAACTCTTCAATATGATAAAATAAATTATACAACAAATGTAACAGAGAATATTACAAAGAAGAAAAGAGTGTTTGTGGTTGTACTTCAAACTCATGCATCTCAAGGATGGTGTAGGCTAACATTGAGTGCAAACCAAGAAATGTTAAAATTGTTACAACTGAAATGAGAGGTTTGTATTGCCATGTTAAAAGGCCTATATGGGTTATTGAATTTTTTAGAGAGACATAATGTGAGTCATGAGGGTATTGTCATAACTGTTGATGGGTATGATGTTATTGTTTTTGAGAAAGAGAAGTAGGAGAGAGCTGTATAATATTTTATACAAAATACTGCAGCTAATGAGGAAAAATTTAGTGAAGAGTATGTCGTCGAAGAGAAACAAATTTCTCCAATTCTATTCATGTCGACAGCTGAGTGTTATGCACCCCAGTTAGACTTAATTTTGAACTCAGAACACAGAGACCATATGGAGAGGTGCACATGGCTCTTACAAGCTGCTTACTTGGCGGAGGAGCAGCTAAACCTAACGCAATTAATTAAGTGGCCTGCAAATCAAAAAGCATACTTG
>NW_027123258.1:8857-9592 GCF_001457755.1 Trypanosoma equiperdum
CACTATACACTGAATGATATGGAGGATACTAAATAGATAAACAGAGTATGGTGCACATTCCAATTGGAGCCGTTATGTGTTCCACAGAAACAGTGGCAAAAGTATATAACGAAGGTAAGAAAACACAAAATACAACAGCTGATTAAATGTCAGAAAAATAGTAATTTTTAAAAAGTATATAGGAAGTGGCCAGTAGTTCCCGTTACTTCACACAGAAGTAAATAGCTGCTATTGCAAGGATAACTGTACCAAGAACATTAGGAGTCGTAATTCATGAAACTATTTTCATGAAAGTCTTACAACAAAACAGATAATTGGAGTTTCTATGACAGTAAACTAGTCATATTCTTAGTATATCTGAACCCCACAGTGTGCATATATACTACCATTGCCATAGAATTACATAAAAACTATGTATAGAATAAACGACAACAGCTGAATGCATATGGTACGGGGAAGAAGCTGTAATTGAAACTAATTTCTATAACAAAACCAGCAAGTGCATACACAGATGTTGGCTGTAGATATTGAGAATACACTATTGAACGGCTATATCATAATAATATCAAGGGATTTCATATACATATGTAAACATGGTTTCCTTAGCTGAACACCTTAGTTTCACGCCTGAATTGCTTTCTTTTTTTAATAATTCTATTATTATCTCACGAATAGAAAACTCTTTATTACTATCATAATAGTGGCTTATGAAGTATATTGGATGTACCTTGGAAA
>NW_027123258.1:9602-11650 GCF_001457755.1 Trypanosoma equiperdum
GCATGGTTTTCAGCTAAGGAAACCTTAGTTTCACGCCTGAATTGCTTTCTTTTTTTAAGAATTCTATTATTATCTCACGAATAGGAAACTCTTTATCACTATCATAATAGTAGCTTATGAAGTATATTGGATGTACCTTGGAAACAATAGGTTGTTTATCTTATATTGTTACGGTGATTAGTTTATTTGTATTGCTATACAGCTTGTTTGATGAAATTGACTCTATTTTGCTTCAAATAATTGAGTATGAGTATATGAGATTTGATTTGTAAGATGTAAGGAGGATTTGGAAAAGTGGAGATTATTTGGTTGTGGCTGGAATACATTCAATATATAATGATGAGAGATTAAGAAGAAGGAATCTACAGAGAGAAACGTGTTGGGGTTATCCTGAAGTGAAAAGGAAGGCAAATAATTTTAGTGGAAAATTGCTTACCATTTAAGCGCTCCATCGGAGCAATCGTCCAGCTATAATCTACGACAACTTGTAAAAACATTAAGCAGAAGCAACACCTAACCACTTGTTTGGCAACTTTGAGCTATGGAAGCAGGGAGAAAACATGCCGATCTTCGGGGCCAAGCAGGCACAGTGCTACTTATAGCACGGTCCCGAACGTAAAAGAAATGCTAAAGTTTTACCAGCTTCTTTTACACCCACATTAAAGGAGCACAGCGCAAAAGTTTGCCAATGAAATTGCAGGTAATAATAACAGCGTCGTTGCTTTTGTTGGTACCCGTCAAGCCAAACTCCAATGCCTGTGAAAACGCCGCTGCTTTCTTAGCGCTTTGTCGGATAATCCGGATTGCGAAGCAGACTCCACAGACAATTCAGTTTACCAACGAAGCGGACTCTATTATGAAGACCATTGCCGCAGTGAATTTCACGCTTGCTGGCGGCACTTTCTCTGCAGCAGTGGATACGACCAAAACGTGGACGACACTCGACGCAACCTTCAAAGACGGACACGCGGGATGGCAAAAATACTATGACCTTTACGTCGAAGCAAAGAAGCTGGCAACGGGCAATGATAAACACAAATACGCCCCATGGGCCCCCCACAGAAATCAGTCCCACATAAAACAGAAAGTAGCTCTAATGGCAGAAAAAGCATTTGAAATAGCCATGTAACACGCGCCGAAGAAGCGCGAAGCAGAAGACGCAGTGCCAACATCATCAGCGCAGGCCCTGGCGCTCTACGGTGCTGTCGCGCCGTCGGTAAACACATGCAAAATCGGCACGAGCAGTAGCGACAACCGAGCAAAGGTGTGCTCACAGCAAGGCGGAGCTGGCAGTCTCAAGCCAGGCGCAAACCTGGTGCTAGACACGCTGTGCCTGTGCACCGAAGGGCCAGCAAGCGACGCAAGCGGCGGCAAAGCTTGCTGCTCAGACTGTGCTCCCGGCGACGGAAGCTCCGCCGTCGAGCACAACTCAGATGCAGAAAAATATTGGACCAAATTAGAGGAGCAGTGCACAAAGTTAATACCAACAGCGAGCCTCGACTCAAACACTCTGGAATCAGCCGTCGATATGATGAGGCTGCAACTGAAACACAAAGAAGGCACACAAACCGACCACGACAATGTCCTGGGATCAATCCACAGTGCGGGCAGCAACGGCTGCACCGGCAACGCTGCGAGCAACGGCGGCAAATGCCTAAGCTATAAAGCAGGCCTGACAGACACGGGTGCAGACAGCGTAGCGTGGCTTAGGAACTTGCGGACGGCTGTAGCTGAAGAACACAAGCGAAACTCAGCGGCCGCTAGGGCAGACAAACTTGAAGCCCAGCTCACACTCATAAACCTCACTTTTGTGTCGTTGCTACACGGCACTACCCAAAACATTGGCTTACCAGCAGCCACAGAAGGTGAAAAAATAACAGCATCAAGCAAAGTGAAACAAGAAGAAGCCGAAAAAGAAAGCAATATGATAGACAAAGACACAGATTGTGCAGCCAACCCAAAAATGCAAGTGGGATAGCGACGAAAAAGATGAGAAGAAAAAGTGCATTTTGATCGAGGAAGGCAAACAAGCAGCAGAAAACGAAGCA
>NW_027123258.1:11660-14591 GCF_001457755.1 Trypanosoma equiperdum
GCGTTGAATGGTGGCCGGACCAGAGTATTTATAAGCCGTTACTTTTTTGGAGTGTGTACAAAGAGACTAATGTAGGAACAAGGCTTCTTTTACCAAGAAGAATGATTGGATTGGATTACGACGAGCGTCTCTTTTCGATTACAGTAAGTGGCCAAATTGGAGAAGCTGCATTCCTTCATCTCGCAGGAAACGCGTTCTCTTGGAGGGAAAGAGCAAAGGAAATTATCACAAACCCAACTTAGTTTGGCAAGCCGGAGAGTAAGGAAGTAAAGAACCAGAACTAGGGTAAACTGCGAACTCATGCAGTATTATGGGGAGGTTAGATTTTAAATATGAAAGTATTTTTGTTAATGCGGTTAAGGAAGGAGATTTTTTAAAGTGAGGAAATTGTGAACCTTGTTTCCGACAGAAATTAAACATCAATTGTCAAACAAAGTAGTTTTTCTCCGTGTAACTAGCCTTTCCTGATTCATTCAGAAGAAGGCACTGCTAAGTACCGTTTAATTTATTCAACTGACGCAACAACCCACCCATATTATTATCAAACCAGAAAGGAACCGAAGAAGAACTTACCAGGAACACTAGTACATCATCAATACAAATGCAACTCACAAGCGAACGGCCCCGTACGTTAATCCCGGCACTTTTACTTTTAACTCAGTCCCAGTGGCACGCTGACGGTAAGGAGCTAAGCGACGACGATATACCAACGGAACTCAACACAAGGTGCCTAGCAGTCGAGTATTTAGCACTGAGAGACAGTGTAATGTCATTGAAAGTCCTTGTTGCATTGACGACATCAGATAAAAATACAAAGCTAACAGCACAGTGAGAGATAATGGCTGCCGCAGAAACGGCCAAAGAGGCCGTCGCATTCGCAGCGTTAGCAAGCTATGGACGAGCCTGGACAGACAAACAACATACACAACTGCATTCCCTACTAAAAAGTTTCTAAAATCAACCGCTACAGTAAACCGAAGAATCGGAGCAGAGGCACTAGCAGCCGCGATTTTCGAAGCAACATTTACCGACCCTGCACCACCAGACGTCGCGAGCTACGTCACGGCTGCCGATCCAAAGTTATTGGCGAAAACGGTAACAGTCAGTACTGGAGACGCGTGCGTAATCGAGGAACTAAACAAAATCGGAAAGGCAAAGCATACTCTGCAAAACGCCTTCAGCAGGAAAGTGCTGCTCACGCCGGAAAGTACGATCTCGTCAACAGCATTGACGCCAGCACCGAGCCTGACATGCAGCGGGACAGAAGGGGCGACTCCACGATGGGATTCAAACACGAATCTGCGCGGCTGCTCAGGCAGCAACAATGCAGGGCAGATCGGAGTAAAGATCAGCACAAGCAAACTCTTTTCAACGGCGAAACCCACACTAACCTTCGACTCGGCCGACAACGCCGACAACGACAACTGCGGGAACCTAGACAACATGCTTCAACAGACAATGCCGACAGACGCTGCTGTAAAGCACGCTATATGCAAAGGCAGACAAGCAGTGACAGCACAGCTAAGGACCTTGAACAGCTCACAATATTGGACCTAAAGTCAAAACCAGACTTACTAACCGCGCCACGGAAGCTCAACGGTGGGTCCAAGCTGGAAAACGACGCATTAGAAGCAGCTATAAAAACTTACTTTGGATCGAGTGTAGAGCAATTCAAAACCACATTTATCACTAAGGTAAATAACAAACATTCCAAACACCGAAAAGGAGAACAACTAACTGATGGAACACTTAGCGAACAAACATCTGGAGCGGCTTACACCAGTACACTCGCACACATACGGCAGGAATGAAACAACCTCATGAAAACAGCTCTGAAGGCTAGTGCAGCTAAGAATGTAATCCCAGAATGCGCCAATAAAAAAAGAGTAACTGCGACAAAGAAGCCAGCTTCGAATGGAAAGGCAGTGAAGAAAAAGGAAAGTCGAAACTAAAGGAGGAGAAGAGGAAGTGAAAGCGGAAAATGATGGAAAAACAAACACAAACACCACAGGAAGCAATTCTGTTTTAATCAATAAGGCCCCTCTTTTTCTTCCGTTTTTGCTTCTATAATAAAGTATCTAAAATGTATTTGCTTAATTTATTAAATTTATGAAAATTTATATATATATATACACACATTTCGAAGAAAATGTTCAAATTTTAAAAATTGTTACGTATATGAAATCTTAATACGAAACTGGCCTATAGGTTTAAAGTGTTAGGGTGATAGGTTGTGAAAGATAGCTGCTATATAATTCTCTTTGTTGTACGTAAATCAGTAATAATAATCATAATCATAATCATAGTAGGAGAGTGTTGTGAGTGTGTGTATATGATAATGTTATAATGAGAGTTGCGGTAGATAGTATATAAAGGGAAAAGATAGAATCACTTATTAATAGTGGAAAGAGTGCGGTGTGAGCAACTGATTATGCATTATAGTGAGAAAGATGTAATGTTGGTCATTTCGAACATTATGAGGGCTATGGGTATAATTATACACCATGAGTAGGGAGGTAAAAATCATGAATGTACTGAATTCATCGGAGAAGAACAATGGAATTAGCTTTTTCTGTTAAAAAATGAAATAAATGAAGTAATAGCTGCTGAAAAATGCCAAGCGAAAGGGAAGGCAAATATTAAAAAGTTCTGTATAAGTACCCATGAAGGGTGTCTATGAAGGTAAGGGACTTAATAAGGATACACCTCAAATTCCATGCTGGTATTCATGTGATGAATTGATGGCGTTTGAAGAGAAAGTAATACATGTAAGAGTTGAAGCTGATTCACAGCTAGCGTAGTGCATTAATGAAGCAATAAAAAGAGAAGAAATAAAGTTCATACAACGAAATTATAGCCTATTAAGCGTCATAGTTGTAAGATCAAGTAAAACATAAGTCACCTGAAAAGACATAATCATATACACTAGAA
>NW_027123258.1:14601-15370 GCF_001457755.1 Trypanosoma equiperdum
CCGGCGTTACTTTTTTCTAAGGCAAAGAAGTCTCAAAATTTTACACAGTATAGAAGGCACTGTGGATCATAAATATTAAATATTTAAAATAATGAGTACGCTTCTATTTTATAAAGGTGCCACGAGATTAGATTTGATAATGCTGGCATTATGATAACAAGATGTAAAACACTCAGACCAATATAGATTGGATATTGGAGTGTAAACCTATCTGATATGATAATTTAGGTAAAAAAATTGTCACTCTAGCCTGTAGCAGCAAATACCGGCGGCAGTCTATTTTTTAAAAAATTTTGGAGTGAATTATCCTTTCTGTCCATAGAGTGGAAGTGTCCCAGGCTTAGCCAAGTGATCGTTACTGATACCTTTACTGTTTCATAATTAAGTTTTTTCTGAAAACCCCCTAACCCTCATTATCGCACAATCAGATTAGAAAACAAAATTTATAATTCTACTCCAACCACGATTTCAACTTCATCTGCAACAACAACTACTGCTATTCTTAACCCTGTTTCGTTTTTAGAAGCTACATTCGGCCCGGAAGCACGGCCAGCGACGGAATGGCAATTCCAATGGACTACAGAGCGACGAGATTAACAATAGCACTGGCACTGTTTTGTTCACTAACTGCAAGACTTACCGAATGCGCGGCACCCGACAGCGGAACAAACTCGAAGCTGTTCAATTTGTTGTGCGAGGTACTGACAGCAAAACCATCAGCAGCAAGTGAAGGCGATAAAAACCTTAAAAGCGCTGCACAACATACTGC
>NW_027123258.1:15497-17656 GCF_001457755.1 Trypanosoma equiperdum
AGCAGAACGAACTACTCAAATTACTGCAAGCAGCAACAGAGCTTTGGCCGCTTCCAGAACACTTAAACGAAACAGCAGCGGAGCTAGCAGCGGCAGCGGCTGCACCGGAGTTAACGGAACCTGCCGAAACCATCAAGGAAATCACAACACACCTGGGATCGGCCCAGCTGGGCGGACAAAAAGCAGGAGCGGACTTCAGAATCGAAGGCGCAGCAAACGACAGGGAAACAACGTGCGGCAAAAAGGAGGCCGCAGCAAAGGCAGGGGTAACTAAAGCTCTGGCAGCGGTCGCGCTCTGCGTGTGCGCCAGCGACAGCAGCAACAGCGGCAACACAGGGTGCACGCCCAGCGACGCGGGAACAGTGACTTTCACTTTCGAAACCAACCACGTCAGCCACGGAACCGGCTTAAACGCGCTAATGGCAAAATGCACCGAGCATACAAACGCCAACCAGGAAGCCAACGCAGAACTACTGCAGCGGGTAACATCAGCGCTAGCATCGCTGTTAGAAGAAGGACATGGCAGTGCCAATGCCAGGGGCTATATCGGCTGGACAGATAGCCAAGCCGTCGCCGGCGACTGCACCGGGGATAAAACATCCGGAAAGGGCGCCTGCGCTTACTACGGCTTACAAGGCACGAAGGTCAACAAACCTCAATGGCTAACCGAACTTGAGGTCGCAGCCGCAGCAGCACAAAAGCTGGCAACACAAAAAATAGCAAAACAAGCCAAGCAAGCAGACATTAAGCACCTAAATCGGACGCTCATCGACTTGCTACGTCAAAGCATTGTAAATAGCAAAACGGCCGCAGCAAACAAACAAACACCAACGTCGCAGGCAAAGCAAATCACAGATGCAGACTGCCATAATCACAAAGACAACACCACCTGCAAAACCCCCTGAACATGGCACGAATCCGAAAGTGATCCAAACAAAAAATGCAAATTGGACCCTATAAAAGTAGAACAACAAGTAGCTCAAACGACAGCAGGAGGAGAAACCAAGAAAGAAAGGAAGTGCGCAGGGAGAATGGAATCCAATTGCACAAAAGCTCCAGAATGCAAATGGGATGGCAAAGAGTGCGAAGATTCCACTATTCTCAAAAATAAGTAACTTTCTTTGATGGCTGCTGCTTTTGTGTGTTTGATATTAGTTTAGCATTTTAAGGATTTTAAACGCAATTTCATGAAAATATGCAAATTTTTTATTATTTTAAGAAAATCAATAGGCACCGTTTTTTTCTACCTTGCATTTAAGCTGCACGTGCATCAATTGTTCTAAATAGACTTCTATGGCGGCTACTTCTTTTGTTGATATATTTCCAATCCTTACGGTCAGCCACTCGCTTTCTACTTTGTGGTCTGTCTAACGGCACCTTGCTGAGGAAGCACCTTTTGGATATTGTCTTCCATTATTTACGTAAAAACTCACTGGCTGTCATCCAAGTGTGTCGTATGTAGTCAGTGGATGTTTAGCATGGTAGTGACCTTTCTCTCTTTACTCGTGGTCGTTTTATCAATTTCTTAGTGTCTATGGTAAGAGCCGGATTTACCGTAGAAAAGAAGAGTACAGTTAAGAAGTTCGCCAGCTTGACACTAAAGTTTATATCCTCCACTTTTAGATTGTCTACTCCGTACTCAGAACTGAGTTTACTCGCAGCCGAACACTGTAACAGGTGAACCAATGTTTATTTGCATTTCATGGGCAGGCACGTCGCTCATTTCTCCTATCAGAGCTCTATGTGCCTGCCCATGCGCCGCTTGGAGGTGCATTGTTAGATATTTCTTGTGTCCACACACCTTCGGGCAGTGTTGGCATTGGTACACGAGAGGGGTCAGTGGCGTGATTTCAAGGGGTGCTTCTCCACGCTTCCTCTTGACAGTGATTGAACTTTTTTAGTGTTTCCTGGTATGCCATACGAGTGTACACCATGACATGCATGTGTTCTCACACCCTCCACATGAAAACTCTCTACAAGGATTCTCTATGCCCCATTGAGCCCTATGCCGTTTGTGCTTCAGCTCCTCTCTCTGATCGCACATTTCCATCTTATCTGCTGGAGTGTCATGCTCGGTTGTTCCCTTTCGTCACGTGGAAATCAAGCTTTGCGTGTGTGACAAGTCTGAGTTGGGGAGTGCTCTATCTATGGTGCCGGGG
>NW_027123258.1:17666-17922 GCF_001457755.1 Trypanosoma equiperdum
TCCGCTTTCGTGATGCTTACGGACGTGTGGCATGTTAGCCATGCCTTGCTTTTGAAACCCCTCATGCATTTGACGCAAACATAAAGTGGTGGCTCATTGTCATATTCAGTGTTGTTGTTGCCGCCACTGTCTTCTTTTGTTGCAACTTTGATATTTTTTTCGTTACTTTTTCTTATCTTTATCAGCTGGTGTCTCAGTGAGATATCATGCACGTGGTGTTTCGCATTCATATGGCGTAACATCCAACTGTGGTGAT
>NW_027123258.1:17932-19461 GCF_001457755.1 Trypanosoma equiperdum
CCTGCGTCACTTTTCTTATTTTTATCAGCTGGTGTCCGAGTGAGATATCATGCAAGAGGTATTTTGCAGTCATATGGCGTAACATACAACTGTAGTGGTATTCTTTACCGCATATCTTACATGCTTCTCTCTCCCGCAGTGCTTCCTGTAGCGGTGCACTTGGTTCCCGTTCACTCTGCTCCGGATTGAGCTTACGAATGGTGAGCTAGGTTTTGCTTTTATACACCTGTTTGCAGCGGAGACATTCGTATGCTTGTGGTGTTTTCTCTTGTTTATCTTCACTGCTTACATCCTGTATTTCAGTTTGTTGCGTCACTTAGTTTTGCTTTTCAGTATATATTTCAGACGTATATGCCTAGTCAACCACCCATACGTGGCATACTGCTTTGGGCACCATTGCCACTTGTGGAAAGTTGGTAATGACTGTTCTTCTTCTATCTTCCTTCCTCTTTTGTCGCTCTGTCCATACTACTGGAGTCGTTGGAGGGTGTTGTGACATGTGCTGTTACAGTGATTCCTTTCCGTATAATAGTTTACCATATACGTGACATCAATAGACGTTATTATGCACCTATGCCTCTCTTGGCACCATCTTTAATGCAGTGAGTGCATTTTCATGAAACCATTGGTGTATTTTCATCATGTGAACGAATCCCGCTTGTCGTTTTGCACATACTATGTTTCAAACTTGGCATATGATATAATCATTCTGTCTTGTAGCTATTACCACATTGCCTTCCTTATTTTCTTCCATTGTTAGTGTTTCGAGTGTGGGTAGCGGTATTTTTGAGAATGTTTACACCTGTAATTTTGTACCATCTGCGCTCCAGTTTATCAATCTGTCGTTTGATCACCTTATGTAACAATCCAAAATGTTTTAAAGTCTCTGTCTTAAATTGAGCGAACAGTGACTCATCTTCTCTGTCTAGCTGCTTTATTTTTTGGGTGTCGGTTTTATATGGTTTAGTAAAGCACTGCGGTGTGTGTTTGGGCTGCGGCCTTCCGCAAATTCGCATTGTTCCTGATTGCGTAATTGGCGCGCTATACATTGGACAGTGTCGGTGATCCATTCAGGGTAAGTTTGCAGCACGTGGTTTTGCTTGCTTGCGAACTTGTCTACTTTGTCATTTCGCAGGATACCGCAATGCGAAAAAACAAACTGCAACTACATGACTACTCTGGGTTTCATGAAGTGTAGGATCAGATTCTATATGCGCCAGAATATGGAATCCGTCACTACCTCAGAACCTTTTTTTAGTGCCATTAATAAACATAACGAGTCTGTTAATATTGCCACTTCCGTTTTTATGCTCTCGTTGATCTTTATTACTGACTTAAGTTTCATAAGTCCTGTCTCCATAGTTACGCCCTATGCTCTGTATCTGCATGCTAACCTGCCTGCTTCTTCACTTTTACTGCATTACCTTGTCTGGATTATATTATCGCGCCGGAACCAGAGGATTCGTTTAGTATCACCGACCCTTCCATACACACTTGATAATCGTAGTCTTTGAATCTACGTACCCTTT
>NW_027123936.1:0-1604 GCF_001457755.1 Trypanosoma equiperdum
ACCACGTTGAGGTGGCCGGCATCGCCAGGGTCCCTACACGTGAAAAACAGCTGCCAAGGTGGCCTGACCGCTGGAAACCAATCTAGCACCAATTGTTGCCCTGAGATAAAAGAGGAGAAGCACTGAGAGCTTGGGAAACGGCCGGAGTGTCGTTGCTAACGTCTTCTCCCCTCTGCGGTCTCAGAAGTCACTTCACACAGGCCGCGTCTTTTGCAGAAGCGCCGCATCTCCGGGGCGCCACTTTTTGAGCTTCACTGCTGACACGTTACGGTTGTTTTTACTACGAACAAAGATGAGGAGAGATTCAGCTACTCAGGAAGCTTCTAGACGCACCAAAGTTTCGGGTTTTGAGCCCACCAGCATAGGCAAACGTGCCCAAGCTAATGTGGTTGAAATGTCTCTTTACTAAATAGTGTCCATCCGTTCCTGAAGAGTGTGTGCAGACAACGTGCGGTGGAAGGCGAGTCTCCTAATGAGACCGTGTTGGGGAAAAGGTCAGGAAAGTTCTTCCATACAATTAGTGGAGTCCATGCCGCAGCGGTCACCTTTTTTACAAAAGAAGGATGCGCTCACTTAAAAGAAAGATACCACTCAAAGGGTTTCAGCGTATGAGAATGGACAAAGTGGTCTATTATAGCTTTTTTTTGTTGAAAGCCTGCGTTACGAATGGTTTTGGGCTTAGGAATGCAGAGTATTTTTTTGTACGGTTATCTTTGTATAAACACACTGTCCTCCCGTTTATGTACACAGCTGTTTGCAAGAGGGTGAAAATTTTAGAAAGCTCACCCAACCAAACCCAACCCTCTACGCCCCGCACGGGAGGTGAGTAAACTGCGCTTTCAGACACTTCCATATCGTTAGTAAATTATCGTTTCAATTCATATTTGTGTAGGATGATGAGGAACGCTTACTGTTTCTTCAGCATGATAATTATTTCGTATATCTTTCTTGTGCGTAGTAAAAAGGGAAGGTAAGGGCTAAACTATTCTTGGTGGAACGAGGGGGGAATTTAGTTGACATCTTCCCCCGTCACACCGTTACTTTTGCCATCCGAAGGTTCTTAAAACCTTGTCTCAGCACTCGTCAGCCACGACGTCGTGGCTGCCGCCATGATACGGTTACTTTCGGTGGTTTCATCCACATCGATGTATTTCGTGCACTTTGTAGTGCAGTCGCACTTTTCCCCCCCTTTAAATTAGGCGAAAACAAAACGCAGCGGTGCTTGTTGACAGTATTTTTTCAAGCCTATCAGCCAGAAGAAAAGAAAGACGCGCAGTCCGGGAATCGAACCCGGGGCTCCCGCTAATTGAGTGCGAGTGACTTTCCACTAGACTAACCGCGCCACCTGAGCGTTTGGTGTTCAAAATTTATTGCAACGTGCAGCGTCCGAAGAACGGGAAATATAAAAAGGCTACGACGGGCGGGGATCGAACCCGCGATCTCTCGCGTGTGAGGCGAATGTCCTAACCACTAGACGACCATCGCACGGTAAGCATTCCTCAGGGGTAGCTCATAGAAATGATTGTTGAACCGACCGGATCAAGGAACTTGCGGGTGTTGCGGACGAATGGCTGTTAAGAGGCAAACCTGTTGGTTTGGAGGAC
>NW_027123025.1:0-2412 GCF_001457755.1 Trypanosoma equiperdum
ATGATGATGATGATTATTATTATTATTATTATTATAATTATAGCCCTAACTAATAGCCATAGAATAAACAAAATAAACCAGATAAAAATATCGACCGTATCCATAACCTATCACCCTACTGCTCTACGTCTATAGCCACTATCATACTGAATTTTCAGATTTTTCAAATTCTCAATTCTACTAACTTGCAAATTTTGTAAAGCTTTTGCAAAAGTGTTAAACTTTAAAAAAAATTTCTTAAAACAGCAAAAATTCCTAAAATTTTAGAATTATCAAGATCTTTAAAATGCTATGAAACTCACAAAATCAACAAGCAAAGAAATTTTCTTATTTTCAATGAAATTAGAGTCTTTGCATGTGTTGTAAATTTGATCGCATTTTTGTTTTTCTCCTGGAACTGGTTCCGAATTCGCGGTCTTACAGTCTTTTTTCGTGTGGTCAGAGCAGCTTTTACCTTTTTACCTTCTCCTGCCTTCGCTGCTTCTTTTTCTGCTGCTTGTTTTCCTTCCTCACTCAATGTGCACTTTTGTCCCGCTGTTTTGCTTGCATCGTGTTTGCATCCAGTTTTCGTTTTGCATTCTTCTTCGTCTTCTTTCTGCTTAGTGACGGGATGGGCTTCTGTATTGCTAGTGCTGGTGTTTATTTGTGGGGTCGCTGCTGCTTGTAGTTGAGTTAAAACGCTTAACTTGTAGCCAGCCTCCTCTTCAGCTTTTAAAAGCTTGCTGAGAATGCTGATCTCCTTTGTCTTTGCTTCTCGCGCTTTTAGTTTCTTTGTGAGGGTTGTCAGTTTGCTGTACCATGCTGATTCTTTGAGCTTTGCATGGGCGGCTGCTGCTGCCCCCGTATACTTTACGCATACACCTGAATCCGAGTCGCCGTTGCAGCCTGTCGCTGAATATGTGCCCAAGTATGTTGCGCCGGCCTGAGTGTCAGCTTGGCTGATTAAAGCCTGCAGCGGCCGAGCTATTGCCGCCACCGTTAGCTCGGTGTCGGCTAGGGGTGGGCAGCCGTTCTTTAGGTTGTTGATTATGGCAGGGGCGTTCGTGAACGTGGCGTCAATGGCCGTTGATGCCGAGGCTGCGCCGTTGGTGCAAATGCCGGCTAGGCCGTTGCTTCCGCTGCCTTTAGCGCAAAGGCATATTGTTAAGGCAGCTACGGTCGATACGGGTTTGCCGGCGTCTGTGTTGTCGCAGAAAGCTTGGTGGCTTGTGACTGCGCTCGCTCCCAGTATATTGTCCGCCGTTGGATTGCTTGGTTTGATTTGCTTCTGGCCGTATACGGCTTCGACTAGTAGTTCTTGGAGCTTTGGAAATAAATCATCGCCTTCGCCGCTTTGCAGGTTTACTAACTTTGCGTTCAGTTCTTTGGCTCTTTTTAATATTGGCTGGAGGTGGAGTATGACTGCGTTACGGAGTTCTTGGCTGGCAGTTTCCAAGTGGGCTCTCTTTAGAACCGTCTTTTCTGCGTCTCTAGTTGCTAGTGCCTCCTCTGCTTTTATCCAATCTGGCCAGTAGTCAAGGCGAGCTTGGTCCGAGTCGAACGGCTTTGTGGGTTTCGCTGGTCGTTCTTGGCTCGGCGACGGTCTGGCAAACTGCACACGCCACTCTTTGTTGCTGAGTGATGTGTTTAGTTCTTGTAGTTTGTCGTAGCTTTCCTGACCATTAGTATCCGGCTCTGCCGGCTGCGTTGAGGCATCTGCCAGTTGAAGTAACTCGCACAATGGCGCGAAGAGCTTTGCGTGGTCACCTGCTGCTACTGCTGCCTCTCCTGGTGTTATTGCTGCTAGTGTCAAAGCTACAATAGCTAGTGTATTCATTTTGTGCCTCATTGTTTGCAACTGTGGCAACGACGGTTGTTGCATTATTCACAGTTTAGCTAATCTTTGCTTCCTAAAAATTGTTGCGAGTTTAATTCGGTTCTTGTGTCGGATACAGAAGCAAAACTCTTCTGTCATTCGACGAATTTGCAGCCTCATCACATTTAATTTCCAATTATGCTTGCTAACAACTTCTTACCCTTCAGCAAATCCCCTTATTTTACTGATACACCACAAAACTCTCCATATTTAAAATCCAATTTCTCTCCATCTCTCATAAGAGTTTGGATTCTCCCAAGATTTTTTGTACTAAATTGCTTACTCTCCAACACATTATTCCGAGTAAGATTTTTCACAATCAATTTTGCTCTTTTATCCCATGCAATTGGCTGCCCTGTAAAATTAATGAATGGGGCTTCTCCAATCACCCCACTATTGGGAATAGTTAAAAATATCTCCTCATAATCCAATCCAATTATTCCTCTCCTCAACACAAACATCTGTCCAACAGCTTCTTCCTGAATTGCACTCCATATTAATAAAGGCTTTTAAATACTTTGATCCGACCACCACTCATCACTTACTTTCAATAATTC
>NW_027123025.1:2422-2675 GCF_001457755.1 Trypanosoma equiperdum
GCCATTAGGAGGTGATTTTAGTAAATTAAATAACTTTTTAACCTCGTCTTTTTCTGTGAGCAACATTAAAAAACCAATAACATCTCTGTACATGCTCCTTGTGATCTGAGTCATAAGCAAATCTAACTGAGGCGCATAACATTTTCGAGTTGTCATGAATAGAATAAGGGAAATATGGTTCTCTTTCACTATATCCTCCTCACTAAATTTCTCTTTACTTTCTGCAGTATTCTGTATGAAATATTCCACAGCA
>NW_027123334.1:0-985 GCF_001457755.1 Trypanosoma equiperdum
AAAATAGAAAGCAAGTTTTCACCTTTCAACAATTAATTCTACGCTAAAGAGATATGTCAAATCAAAAGGATTTCAGCAGAACCCTGACAATCACAAACTAAGAAATATACACCCACACGCAAAAAACAGCAATCAACCTTTACAGTGCAATTGACTGCAAGGCTAGTTCCTTCTATGGTCTATCAACTCCTAGTAAAAAGGAAAACATCAGTGTATTGGACTGGCAAGCAATTGCACTCTACGCATAAGTGGATGAAAAAAGCAACCAAACTCGTTAACAAAATTGTAATCAGACCAATTGTGACTAGAAAACATATCCCATAGTTCCGTGAGATCAAACTAGGAAGCAAGCGGCGAGATTCGACATAGAAAATATTGAGGTAGATATAAAAGAAATATTGTAATTGCAAAAGACGTGGTTTCGAGTCAATATTTGGAGCTTATTGGCTCACCCACATAGATATTACGTACAGGGATATCTGCACACCGCAACCCCATAATGACATCAACTATAACAGGCATAACGTCAACGGTATAAAACTATAAGCGTGACGTTACGTAGTGGAATAACAAGAAAGAAAAACAAACCGCAGACACAGCGGCCCACTAACCAAGCAAACAAGTCAAAACTGTCACCTCAGAGGATAAAAAGACGCAGAGAGACACACAACCGTCGCCTGTGTAGCAAACATCGTGACGAACACAGAACTCATTTTTCGAATCCACAATCAACTAAAAAGAAAAGGTAGTTAGCGACTAATGGACCAAATTGAGGCTTGGGCAGTAGCAGTAGTAGTCGCATTGGTGTTATCACCAGCAGACGCGCAAATCAATGACTACGCAAACATCGAGATATTTCGCAAGCTTTGCACAATTGTGCAGTGGACGCAGACGACCTTCGACTTGCCAGCAACCCAGCAAACACATCCATCCCTATACACCGAGATGATCAGACTAAACCTCAGTCTAGCGGACGCCACATGGC
>NW_027123334.1:995-2616 GCF_001457755.1 Trypanosoma equiperdum
TGGCAGTTCAAAAAACAGGAAGAGCCACTTTAGTGGCATGACAAACTGCCTGACTCACACCAAAGAGACGCAGACTTCAAAGCTCTGTGGGATGATTGGCTCAAAGCGGCGAAGGAGCTAAACCCGGAAACAAAAGTAACGGAGGAGGCAGCAAAGTGGAACCTAAATGACCTACCAAAGCACAAACTAGACCGCGCCAGGCAGGAAATATCCAAAGCAACAAGTAAAGCAAAACGGCTGACGGATAGATGGACCCTGTTAGAAAACAGCAAGAAATTGAAAACAGCAACCGACGCTCTGAAACGCCTAAAGAAGGCCATCTACGGCGACGAAGATAATAGTAACGGCACAATTGTCAACGAAAAAGCGTTCAAAGAATGTCCAGGAGGCAGCCGAGATGCGACTTGCCGAGGAAACCTGGCAAGCAACAAGGCAACAACAATCGCCGCAGCTCTGCTTTGTCTTTGCGCAAAAGGCAACACCGCAACTGAGGTAAATAAACCATGCACCGACTTCCCGAACGTAGCGACGGCATGGACAGAAAACGGCAACAACGGACCGGCGGTGTTCAGCAGCCTAATCAAGACGTGTCCGAAGCCAACACCGACACGACTGCACGCGCAAACAATACTGCAGATGGTAACAGCAATCAAAGCTTCGTTCAACTTGCAACCAGATGCAGCTTACCTTGGCGCATTTCAAACGACTGACTGCGACGCCTCAAACGCCAAAGGAGTATGCATAGGATACACAGATGTCGGCAACACAGCAACAGATAAATTAGACGAAATCCCATGGCTACGGCAGCTTTGTGAACTGGCGGCTGATCTAGAGACAACCATTTCAACCGAAAACAAGCAACACGCAATAACTGAAAAGCTCAATGAGATCAAAAGCGATGCACAAGAATTGCACGCCAACCTCCATCAAACACTTGTGGAAGCAAAAGCTGCCACAAACCAGGCGACGGTGACCTCAACGAAGCCAAGCGCACAGAAACAAGAATGCAACCTCCACAAAAGCAACAAAACCACATGCGAAAATACAGGTAAATGCAAATGGGGAGGAACAACCGAAACAGATGACCCATGCGAAGTAGATGAAAGTAACTTTACACAAAAGACAACCACAGGAACAGGATATGAAGTCGAAACAACACAAATAAGCAATTTTAAGAAAAAGGATGACTGCAAATCTACGGATTGTAAGTTGGAAGGTGAAAGTTGTAAAGATTTCATTTTTATTGTAAATAACAAAATTTCTCTGATTGTTGCCTCTCCTGCAGGTTTTGTAGCACGGCAGCACTTTAAGGTTTTTTGCTCAATTTTATAAAAATATATAAAATTATTGTTTTTGAGAGAGTATTCTATATTTGGTAAAATATGCTATATTTTGATACTTTTTGATAAGAATATGAAAATAAGTGAAAGTGTAAAATTTGAAGAATCTGAAAATTTTGTGTGATGTGCGTGGCTGTGGTCTATCAGTATAAAGAAGTGGAGTAAGAAAGTATGGAAATTTTTCCTCTTTGGCTTACTATGTCTTCTTGCTAACTATAATTAATTTTCGACTGTAATAGTAATGATAAAAATAATGATAGAAGAGTGTTGTGAGTGTGTGT
>NW_027123964.1:0-1111 GCF_001457755.1 Trypanosoma equiperdum
GATAATAATAAACTTAGTGGCTAACTCTCCTACAGGTCGGCATTGCAGATTATGACGCGGACGTAGATATAAATGCAGTGAAAACACATGAAGACGAGGATTGCATTACCAGAGGTGTATGAGCGCAATAACATCAACGTGGGTGGCGATTAAGGGAGGCGAGCTTCACAAAATTACACCAATGTATGCCAATAAAACCAAATTACACCGGTAAGCAACGACTCTAGCTTCGTCATACTAACCCAACGGACCATCAAATAGGTGAGCCACGACAGGTAGCGAACAAAGCATGGTAGCGGGTGAACATAACACATTCCACTTTTACGTTCATATGCTTAACCGAAACATTAGCCAAAATTCAACAATGACTCTAACACGCACCTCAAATCCAAATGTAGCGAGATGATGGGGGAAAGTGAAAATAAACATCTTGTGAGAGATGAAGTGATTGAAAGATGGGAGAGTGATCATATTGCTTACGGCGTCGCGTTAGAATCCAACAGTCACGTACACACTCGTGTGTCCTGACGCATTATGGATGTAATCATAGTAGCGTACGTGTGTTTAGGGTATGTACGGTTGCAACAGGGAAATGAAGAGGGGGGATAGAGGTAAGTAAAGTAAGGAAGATGTGGCACCCGTACCAAAGTAGTCAGTGCCCTACAGCGTGTGCGGGCGGTTCCATGCACAATCACTTGTGCGTCACGGGGAGTTTCCGACTCAGTGTCGATATGGTGAATACATGGATCATCATGTGGCCACTACGTCACACAACATATGAATGAAACCACTGTTGAGTAACAGACGCCGCTTCTTGGCCCGGTAGAACGACCGTCGTAGAGATAGAGAGTATACACTCCACGTGGTAGCTGGCGGGCCTACACTCGCCAGGTTGCATACGTTTATATGTGTGATTGTGCTTCAACGCATGTACAAGAGAAGTTAATGAAAGGAAAGTCACACCCCATACACTGCCCACGCAGGCATCAGTAGCCCTGAAGGATATCGTTTCATGCTTCAACACTCAGTAGCGGAGCAGGGTTAATATCATCACGATCCTGCGTATACAGTAAAGCAAGCCGACGAGGTCCGTCACATTAGTATCTCGGTC
>NW_027123231.1:0-4467 GCF_001457755.1 Trypanosoma equiperdum
AAAAAAAAAAAAACAGCGTTACCCACAGTAGTCACTTGAATCAACCGCTCGCTACGTTGTTTGTGTTTTTTGTGTTGTCAGTCATTCTTTTGCCCATAAATTGTTTGTCAGTCAGTGGGCTCCTCAACGTAGAGGTCTTCCTAGCGCATTAGTTTGTTTGGTTCTAATCGAGCGGTTGCTTTTTTTTTTTACTTTTTATCTTCGTTTGTTCATTCCGGCGAGCTTGGCTGTTCATTGGGTTTGCTATTTACTTTTGTGAAGTCTTACCCGTGATCTCTTGTTCGCGTGTGTTTGTGTGTGTGTCTGTTAAATGCCGGATGCCTATGTTTTTGCTGCGTCATTGCTTTGTTGCCTGTGGGCCCTTACGGGTTCAGGAGTGCGGGGAGGTGACACAGAAGCCACTATCCGGAGCCAACCATCAGGGGCTGAAAACAACATCTTGCCACTTGCAGTCACTCCACCGAGTGGTCTGCTCCTTCTTCTACAAATGGACGGTAACATCACAGCACGATGGTTGGATTCGGGATCCCACATGTGGACTGTGAATACTGGTGGAAACATAATATCGGTAGACGTGTTGCGGCACGCGACAAGGGAGGTGATCCGGCGTGATCCGTTTGCGCTTCCGTTTATAATTGAGGGAGGGATGCTTTTCACGCGACGGCGCTACCCAGCTAGTGATGCCGGGAAGCAATTAACCACTAGATATACTAAAGATGGTACCTTTGATGATGGCGACGACTATGAAGACGATTATATAGATGACGCGCCGCTCACTCCATCGCACCCGCAGTTTTTCATGAATCTCTCTACGCTTATTCGCCGTCGGCACGTGAATGTAGAAAATACAGAAATCTATGTCACAACGTCCGTACAGCTCATGGACTACGATAGCCACACTGGGATTCCGATTATGAGACCAACGCCACTAACTTCCTTTTTACACGTGGTACTTTGCAACGTCACCATTCATGTGGTGCGGCGCGGCATGTATAAGTGGAAGATGAGTATAGCACAATACAAACTTTCGGAGAGTTTTCCACCGCAAGGCCCGGAAAGTGATGAAGGAGGTGAAAAAGATCAGAACTTTATTGCGAACGTTGTAGAGGAGCAGAGTCAAAACAGTGTCCGCCAAGCCATACTTGCGATGCAGGCTCGTTTGAGAGATGCAGCGATGCCTTTTGACTTTAAACGCAAGACGTTTAACGTCGATGACCTTGTGATGCGTGAAGTAGGAAACCAACGGTATACGCTGTGGAATACGCTAACTAACGTTGCCGAGTGGCCTGCGGCAGTTGGAACGACAAGTAGCATTGTGAATGCCTTCTTCTGGCATCCCGGTCGCGGTGGTGTTTATCCTATCCCCCTTTACCGCTTCCACAGGCCACCAACAGCTGATGCCTTCACGCACGCAGGTAGATTACAAAGGAACGGATTCCCTCTTCTCAGTGATCGACCGTGGACGCACCGTACCGTGCGATTAAAACCGTACGTGGCAACGTGGGAAGACGATATAGACGCAGACGAGCGTGAAACGGAGGAACTCCAGCGTTCTTTTCAACAGTGCTCGTGGCTTCAGGAGTGTTCGGCCAACTCTCGCCAAATGGTGGCCTATTCTTTCAGGGAGGGTATGGTGGGGAACGAGTCTATTCCAATACTGTCCCTTTCGTACATACTGTTGAACACTATGACGCGACGGACGATGTTCTTTGCATTCCAAACGGTCTGTATTCTCGTCTCCGCAACCCTCGTTGGCTTTGGTATGTTGCTGCGGCCACGTTTAAGGAATGCGTGGGCGCAGTATGACTCACTTATGGATAACATGCGTCAGACTTCCAAAACCACGCCGACTGGTTTTGCAGCCGCCGATCGTTCCGGTCGTTTCGATACTCCTGCTGGTGGGAGCCCCGCAGCCGTGTTCGTTGAGTCGTCACCATTTTCGCTAACAATGACAGCGGCGCCACTTGATGATGGGGTTGAACAAATCGTACGAATGGGGAAACCACAAGTGACTGACAGCGTGAATGAAACTTCTGCAGGTCTCGGTGACACGTGGTGGAAAAATCCAAACGACTACGATGATGATGATGAGTACGTTGCCGGTGAATCCTCACTGAGCGTAAGGGGAAGCGTGTCCGCCACGCAACCTGTCACCACACCCATGCCACAACTCTTTCAGCAGCATTTTGATGTTTTGAAAAAGATCGGCCGAGGCGGTGAAGGGAATGTCTTTTGTGTAAAGCACCAGGTTACGGGAGCTATGTACGCCATCAAAGCCGTTCGTATTCGTGAGGAAGACAAGCAAAGGTGTGTTCGCGAGGCCATTCTTCACAGCTCTCTTGACAATCCGAACGTTGTGCGGTACTTTTACTCATGGATTGAGAACATTGCTCGAAGCATCGCTGAAGCCCACGGTATCGTCAATAATGACAATGTGGAGGGTTCGGTGTCGTTCTGTGGAGACGAAAGCTACGGCACCATAAACGACACGGTGTCATCGGCAACGGGCGCCCCTCTTAATGTGCTGTTCATACAAATGGAGTACTTTAAGAGTGGCACATTGGCAGATCACTTCCGCAACCGTAATGCCTTCAGCCGACTAGAAAATGTGGAGCATCTCCTCCAGATAGTCAGAGGTCTACGGTACATTCACCAGCAGGATGTAATACACCGTGACCTGAAGCCAACGAATATATTTGTCTCTGACGCTGGCATAATGAAGATTGGTGATTTTGGACTGGCAAAGCGTTGGCAGACGCCATTGGGATGGAAGAGGGCCAGCGTGGAAGAGTTTGGTTCTGCCACAGCGCTCTTCGATGATGAACGTTCCTTCGCCGGTGGGACACCGCTTTACTGGAGTCCCGAGCAGCAGTGTGGGGGGAGTGCGACGGCAGCCAGTGATGTTTTTTCCCTTGGATTGATCGCTGTGGAATTTTATTGCGAGTTTACGACACAGCATGAACGACTGCGGACACTCGGTGATGCACGTCATGGTGAACTTCCCTCTGCGTTGGAGGACGACTTCCCTGAGGAAGCTGAGGTTTTCCGGCAAATGCTGGGAGAACAACCAGACGGCCGGCCATCGGTGGATGAAGTGGTCCAGAAGCTGAAGCATATTGTGGTGGAAATTCGCAGCGGTGGCAACGGTTCGGCAAAGTTGGGTGACAATGGAGCTACGGATGATGTTGGTGACGTGGAGTTGGCGATGCCTACAAGTTCTTCAGCGGATATGTTGAGCGTTAATAAAACCCCGGCCGACTCCATGAATATTGTTCCCTTGGGGAATGTCAGTTCAGTGGAGTCGTCTACGGCTGGGCGTTTGCCGTCAGCCAACTGAGCGCCGCGGTGCGGAGAGATTTAAAAAAAATTGGGGTCGAGCTACAATTATAACTTTTTCTTTCGCTTTTCTTTTTTTTTCTTTCCTATTACATTCAGCTGCGCTTTTTTAAAACACCACCCCTCAGATTTTCTTGTGATTTCGGCCCAATGGATGTGTTATGGATGTAAGGACAGCAGTGAGCTCATTATCGAGTTTGGTAGTCGACTTCCAATACTTTGTTCACTTCTGTTGACTGATGAGCCTCGATTTTCATTTTTTTTCCCCTCTACATCTTACTTTATTTACCTCTTGTTTCGCCTCACATCACTGTTTTCCCTCCCCCAGAAGCGCCTCTATTATTAATGTTATTATTGTTTTTATCACTATTGTTATTATTACTAATTATTATTATTATTATTATTTTGATGCGCACAACTCAACACACCATTCATTTAACATATATATATATATATATCATTTCGCATCCGCATGCTTTTCTTCTTCTCGCTTTGGACAGTATCATTTAGTGTGAGGGAACTTTAAAGGGACATGTGCGTGTGTGTGTTTGTGTGCAAGTGGTGAGGAGGGAATGCAATGAGGAGAGGATATGAAGGTCATGGGAAAATTTTTTGTGTGTGGAGCTCTGTTTGGGTGTTGTCTCAACTCGATTGATTTTATGAATTGATGGGCGTGTTTTCCTTTTTTTTTCTTTCTGTGGGTGGAAGCGGTGCATAGGTAGATGGGAAGAGTGAAATGACTGAGATTGGTGCTGACGTTGTGTGTTTTATGCTTTTGTTTATGATTGTGCTTGTTGCGTTTTAATGACCTTAAAGGGTGGAGAGGAGATGAGAGGAAGCAAAGAAAGGAATGAAAATTTAAGGTGATGGGGGGATAGGTGTTACGGTGATAATTTTTTTTTCTTTCTCTCTCTTATTTCGTTTTTTCTTGCCTAAATATATGTTATTTTTGTTTCTTGTTTTAATTTGCCGTTGTTACTCCATACTGATTACCTTAATGGATGTGTGTAGCGCAGGGTATGTCGTGTCTGCGTGCGCATGTGTGTGATTATGTGTATCATTACGTGCGTAATATCCCTGAACGCGTTGAAGTGTACAAATATATATATATATATATATATATTATATTAT
>NW_027123231.1:4493-19645 GCF_001457755.1 Trypanosoma equiperdum
ACTTTACACATCTATATCTAACTATACACGTGTCTTCTCAACCCCGCTAGCTGGTGTTTTATGCTTTTTTTTAAAAAAAAGAAAAAAAACAATTAAATGAAATGAAATGAAGTTAAATTATCTATTTATTGTCATGAGTCATAGTTTACCGTACGGTGGAGGAGTTGAGAATTCCGTTGGGGAGAAACGGAGTGAAGTGGAAGGTGGAGGTGGGATGTTTGACGCTGCACCTCACTGCTCCATTCCGTTTTTAGATGTATTTTCATTCCCCACTCGCTTCTTCATGTTGCCTCCCTCATTTTTTCACTTCCCACTTCTATCATCATTACCATTTCTGATTGCCGCCTAACAACTGGTCCCGTGTTGCTTTGATACGGTACGCAACGGGATGCGAGGCAATGGCATATATATATATATATATATATATATATATATACAGATGAATATTTAAATATAAATAAATATATTTGTGTATGTGCGCGTGGGATTAATGGGAAGTTGCCGTACGGTCAATTGAAGTGGGCTCATTGTTTTTAGTTACACCTTTTTGTTGTTGTTGTTGTGGGGTTTGTTTCTTTGTTACTTTTGCGCTGTTGTTGTTGATGTTTAAACAATACTTTTCCCCCTTTTCCCGTCTTACTTCCCTCCCTTTTCATATCCTACTTTTGCTGTGTGCGTCTCTATGAGTGCGTGTGTGTGCGTGTGTGAATGCATGTGCTCCTCTACTTCAGTGGAACCTGTGTTTTTCTTTCTTTTCTTGTGCTGTGGCTGAAGGAGAATTTTTGTTTGTTTCTTTTCGTTGTTGTTGTGATGTTCTGACCTTTGGGTTCCTTTACTCTCGTTGGTCTGCCTTCAGAAAAAAAAAAGGTGCTGTGGTGGTGTGTTTTGATTTCAGAGCATGCCTTCTTCCATTTTCTCTTCCTCCCCCTTTTTTTTTCGTAAGGTCTCGGAACGGTTAATTAGGTGGAAAATAATGAGCTTGCTCTTAAGGGAAGAAAGAAAATGAAATTCCTAGTGATAGCCTGATTTGCATATGTTCATGCATCATTGAATGGGGAAATGAGTTGCCGGATGGGCGGATGATGATTTCCACATGATTATGATGGTGGCGAATGAGAGAATAATTTAATAAAAAAAGGAAGGGAGGTGACAAGGGAAAGGGGAAAGGATAAGGAGAGCAAGGGGAAGAAAAGGGAAAGCTGCCCGGCGGACACGATATAACGTAAAGAAATAGCAAGGGAATGCACGTAATTTATGCGATGAAAGGGGGGGAAGAATAAATCCGCTGAGTGGCTACCGTTTTCGGATGTGCGCTGCGTCATGTGGTTTTGCCATTTCTGTCGTCTGGATAAATGTTGCAGTTGCTCCCGATTCCTTTCGTTTATTGACAACGATTTCCACTTTATTTCCATGTTTGTCAAGGTTCGGTGGGTGGAGATATGTGATGGTGGTGCCCATACATCTCGTAACGGTATTTTCGCCTGTGCATTAGTTTGTGCGAGCTTCGCTTTCCCTCCCATTTCTTTACTTTTTTCCACTACTACAACTCACTTAATTTTTTTTTTACATCTTCCAAATTTAGACTTAGTTGATCGGGAGGGCGCTCGCTCATCGGTGGTACTGTTGCACCTGTGCACCAACGAGAAAATACGGAATCTGCGACCACTGAGACCCCATCGGACACGGGAGACACGATACCGTAGGGAAGTGAAGTGGTGGGAAGAGGGAAAGAAAGAGCGTGTATACGTTTTCCCAAATCACATTGCGTGCATGGGCTTATCCCTTTCGTCAAATATACATGATCATCCACAGACGCATACATTTTTTCATACGTATACACAAACTCCAGTAAGAGGGGAGAAGGTGAAGTCGCAGAGAAATGACAACAAAAAATAGGCCGATTGAGGAGGCTGCAGCGGTGTACATACTGCGCATTATACATACTATACTTCTTTGGTTGGGTGTTACTCTCGGCTCCGTACTCGTCGTATGTTCTCAACCACGCTTTGTCCCCATTCGGACAGCGATCTCGAGTTTTGTTTATCTTTTGGCCTCTCTGTGTGTAATATTCGTTAGCATTCTGGAACTCAAAGGTCATATTTCTACCATCAGCGGTGTAACTCACTGGATGGACAGAGTGGGATGTTCCTATTGGTTTTTGCTGCTATTTATCCGGTGCATCAAACCCTCTCATGCAGTGGAATGGGTCGCTTCTGCACTACTACCTCTGCTGGTGCTAACTGAATGGGCCGTCGTGACGACTTATATTCTTATTTCCAGCACTTATCATCCTGTTATTACCGTCGATCTTTTTCTTACGGTTCTCCATACGGTGGTGTTTACCGCCTTTGTTGGCCTGGACCGTTTGATGATCAGCGATATTACCGTCATTTTCTCTGCCGCTCGTGCCGCTCAGGATGCAGACGCTGTTGAAGCCTGTGGTGGAAATATGGGTATGTCACGCAGTGGCCCCGGAAGCTTCAGGTCTGACGATATGTTGGAACTGAGCCATGAGCTTCAGAGTAGTGCCTCTTCTTATTCTTCAGCCCTCTGCAGGGGTAATTCACGTTGTTATATATTACGTGTGGTGGCACGCCGCTGGGGCGGGACGTACGCCGTGCTTGTATTTGTGCGGCTTCTTTACGAGTTTGGAGGCCTTCTCCCAGCGCATCTCTTGCGAATACTGGTAGACAACTTGTCCGTAGTTGAAAATAAGCACGGAAAGAAACACGGAAGTGATGGGCTGTGTATGGCAAGTGTTATGATCGTGGTAATTATTGCTTACAATTTAATATGCACCTTTCTGCGTGCACACTACAGAGTGGCTTTGCAGAAAATTGTCTTATACACTCGTGGTCTCCTAACTTCAGAGCTGTTCCGCTGCACACTGTGTCGCCGGAAGCATCTATTTGACGGTAGAACGCAGGGTGATATTATGAACCACCTCTCATTGGATGTTGCGCGCGTAGCTGATGCAGCAAGTTCTTTTAATGATCTCTGGGCGCTGCCACTGCAACTCTCCCTTGCGTTGTACCTCTTGTACATACAAATCTCGTTTGCATTCGTTGCGGGTGTGGTGGTGTCAGTTGCACTGATACCCATCAACATGTGGCTGACGAAGCGCATCCAAGGTGTCATGAGTGAACTCATGCGGGAAAATGATGAACGTGTCCTGCGAATCACGGAGATAGTGAGGAACATTATTTACGTCAAAATGTGTGGCTGGTCGCAATTAGTTCAGCAGTGGGTGAAAGAATCACGTGATCGGTACTTGGTGCATCTCAGGTGGCTCAAGTACTTGGATGCATTCTGTGTCTTCTTCTGGGCAACTACGCCTACACTTGTTTCACTTGTAACATTTATAACCTTTATTTTGATGGGTGGGGAGTTGACACCCGGAAAGGCTGTAACCGCGTTAGCCCTGTTCAACTCACTTACAATGCCGTTGAATGCGTATCCATGCGTCATTAATGGTCTCGTGGAGTCGTATGTGTCGTGGTGTCGGCTTAGTCCCTTCCTGGTAATGCGACCAGACGCATGTCACGGCGACTTGTATGGTTTTGCGTCAGGGGAAAGTGACTCAGGCACCAAAATGTTTACCGAAATAACGGAGGAATACCAAGACATGGTGGTGAGTAGCGAAGAGATGCCCTGTGCTTCCTCATTGAATGAAATACAACCACTTCTTCAAGCAAAGGGTTGTGTTGGCGAGATGCGGCGGCAGCGTCTCGCGGGGATCCATGGGCTTCCTCATCCCTTCAGAAGAAATCACGATTTGCTCATTGATATCAGAAGCGGCGTCATAAGGCTCAATACGCAAGGTGGCGCAGGGTTGCCGCGACCCAGCTTCATGCTTCATATTCCAACCTTCCAAGCGACGAGCGGTCAACTTATTGCCGTTGTGGGTGTTTCTGGGTCGGGGAAAAGTACATTTCTTGACGGTCTTGCAGGTGAACACCTGATTGACCCAAATGATGCCACCGGCCACGCGGCAGTCTCACGCTTCTCCACGGCTTATGTCGAGCAACAACCTTTTTTGATGTCGGGAACACTGCGGGAGAATATTTTGATGGGACTCATGTACGACTCTGTGCGCTACGAGGCGGTTATAAATGCTGTAGCTCTCACTCAGGACCTTCAAACTTGTTTCTATCCCGATGGTGACACTTTTCTCGTAGGGGACAGAGGGATCCGACTAAGTGGAGGGCAGAGGGCACGGGTTGCTCTTGCGCGTGCTCTATACGCGGGAAAGGAGTTATATTTAATTGATGACATCCTTGGCTGTCTTGACCCAACAGTAGCGCGTCACATTGTCACAAATGCCCTCGTTGGTTCAGCAAAAAGCGGGAGTTGCGTTATCGTTGCCACACACAACCAGGAGCTCGTTGAGCGGGCAGATGTAGTGTACAGGTGTGTGGAGGGTCAACTTCTTTTTTCTCAGCGGTTAGTGAAAACAGCTGCTACTACAGTTGCCGAGCCAAGCTCGCCGGCGGCTAAGCCACATGCAACCCAACAACATGTGGCGTTGGCTAATAATGAGAAAGGTCATGGAAAGGTAGGCAATGTTCTAGGTGATGTGCCATGGCCCTCGAGCGATAGTTCACCTGCGCGTGCGCCCGTCGCAACGCCAGAGAGCGGTTCAATAGAAGCGGCAGAAGTTCTGGAGACATCTAAACACGGCACTCTTGCGTGGGAAACACTGGCGTGTTACATCGGTCGGGTCGGGTGGAGGCTGTCTGCCTTCATTATCATATCTGCCGCTTTGATGCAAATATCTCGCAATGCGGGTGACCAGTACGTTGTAACGTGGGCTAAGAGTGGTGATGGAAATACCACGCGATTCATTTGGTCATTGGCCATCTTAGCTGGTGTGAACAGTGTGTTGGCGCTTGCGCGTGGTTTCAGTTTTGCTTTCGGTGGTCTGCGGGCCGCAAAAAGGCTACACAATGAGTTATTGGGCCACGTGATGTCTGCCACGTTTACCTTCTTCTCAGACACGCCGCCCGGCCGCATCATCAACCGGCTATGTGGTGATACATACACCATTGATGATTCACTGCCATTCATAATGAACATTTTGTTGGCGCAAACGTTTTTACTTTGCGGAGCGGTAGTCGTAATATTACTCAACTCCTCGTCGTTGCTAATAGTTACACTCATTCCGGTTTCTGTGCTCTACCATCGTATTCAATGTCCGTATCGAGCGTCGTCGAGAGAGCTGCGACGACTTGAAGAAGCGGCTAACGCGCCACTGCTCGATACAATGCGTGATGCGCTGGACGGTGGGGTAGTAATTCGCAGTTTGGGCGGTAGAGTGGTGATGTCTCACCTGCGGCGTGCGAGTCGAAACACGGATCTGTTGTTGCGAGTAAAGTTTAATTCCATGCTTCTCGGTGCATGGTTTACCATCCGGCTGGAGCTTGTTGGCCTCCTTCCACTTATTTTTGTAGGAGGCACCGCTATCTATTACCATGGCAGCGCCTCCGCCCCTTTTATAGGGCTTGCACTCGCCTATGTGCAGCCCCTGACGTCATATGTGGGAGGCTTGCTTGGTGCGTTTGCCTCCACGGAAACAGAGCTTATTAGCGTGGAGCGCGTGAGACAATACTTTTCATTGGCGAGCGAGGAGCCACGAACTCTGGGCATGTTTTTTTCACCTCCACTCTCCAACTGGCCCAGCGGTGGTCAAGTTGTTTTGAGCAACGTGTCAATGCGGTACGACCCAAGCGGACCGGAGGTGTTGCGGTCGCTGAGCTTTCATGTAAATGCTGGGGAGAAGGTGGCGATAGTAGGCCGGACAGGAGCGGGGAAATCTTCCATTTTTTCGGCGTTGCTCCGACTTGTGGAAATCGAGTCGGGATCCATCCACATCGATGGATACGACACTCGGCGGCTACCACTTGAGGTTCTACGCACCCGCTTAAGTGTCCTTCCGCAACAACCGTTCATCTTTAGTGGTTCACTCCGGCAGAACATTGACCCATTTGGGCTTCACTCGGAAGACGCTGTGCGTGACGTTGCAACCTCCGTTAAACTAGACGGTGTTGCATTGGATTACAATGTCACTGACAGCAGTCGCGTCAGTGGAGGTCAACGCCATCTGATTGCACTTGCCCGTGTAATACTCCAGCGGTCTCCACTGCTGTTGTTGGATGAACCGACTGCACAAAGTAGTGCCGAGGCGGAGGCAGCGTTGTGGAGCTCGTTGGCCGAACATCTGAGGAGTACAACGGTGTTGTGCATCACACACAAATTGTCACATATTGACTTCTTCGATCGTGTCATTGTCATTGAGAATGGCCATGTTGCTAGTGACGGAACTGTTGCTCAACTCCGAGCGGCCTCTGTGTGGCCGTTTTCGTCCCCCAATGCCGATGCTTCGCTCACATAAGTGCATAAGTTTGAGACATAAGCATCGTAAATGAACGAACCCACATCATACCGCGTTTCGGATGCATGCCTTTAAGTTTGGAAATCGTATGCTGCCATTCCCAGAGCGCGAGAAACTTTTCCGCCACTTTACTTCCCCTTGATGAGCGGTGGAGGTTAGCTTCCATTCCCACTCTGTCCCACCGCTGCTGATTAAAGAAGGACTGTTTGTAGGTTCAACAATGAGGCGGCCCAATGGTATGATTGCTATTTTAACGGGTGCTGGTATCTCTGCCGAGTCGGGCATTTCAACATTCCGTGATCAGAACGGCTTATGGGAAAACCACCGCGTGGAGGATGTTTGTACTCCTGCCGCCTTCCTCAAACAACCGACAGTCGTACAGCGTTTTTACAACGAACGCCGGAGGGCCCTTCTTTCACCGGAGGTGAAGCCCAATGCTTCGCATCAGGCGCTTGCGAGGCTTCAACGTGAATACAAGGATGGTCAAGTGGTTATCATTACGCAGAATATTGACGACTTGCACGAGCGGGCAGGATCAAGGCAAGTTTTGCACATGCATGGCGAACTGTTGAAGGTGCGCTGTACCGCGACAGGACGCGTGTTTGAGTCAAGGGAGGATGTGATCCATGGTGAATCGAAATGTGAATGCTGCGGAGTCGTAGAAACTCTAAGACCGCATATAGTATGGTTTAACGAAATGCCACTGTATATGGATGTAATTGATGAAGTGGTGCAAAACGCGGGGCTTTTCGTGGCTGTGGGTACTTCCGGTAACGTATACCCTGCAGCGGGTCTTGTGATGATTGCAAAAGCACATGGAGCAGAAACACTTGAACTCAACCTGGAACCCAGTGGGAACTGCAGGGACTTCGATCGGTCCGTTTACGGGCCGGCGTCTGTCATTGTTCCTGCTTGGGCCGACGAGGTGCTTCACGGAAAGGGTCCCGCGGCATGAGCCACCGCTCATTTTATATTCTTTCCTTTTCCTTCCCTTGTCTTTGCTTTATCCATTGTTGTTGTTGAGCTGCTCCAACCTCATCTTTTTGATGGCGTTCATGTTTTTTTTTTTTGTTCCAGGAACTTGCCGTTGCAGTTTGAGTGGCTGTGTTGGAGTTGTGGCTTTGTTATGTCGTTTCGACGAATAAAAATGGTAGAGCAAAAAGTTCGCATCTCCTTGTCTCTGTACTCTCCCCTCCATTTCGCCTTCAAGTTAATCTCCGCATTGCTTGTTATCGTCACCATTACTGCTGTTTTAATTTCGTCCTTTGTCTTTTGTGGACCACATAAAAACGTTGGGAAGAAAGCACGCTCACACACTCTACACCTAACCGGTAGCAAAAAGAAAGCAAGATAAAGTAACACAAATAACAGTAATACCTCGCTCTTTTCATCATCTTTAACCACTAAACAGTTGCCTGCGTAATATTCAGCACTAATGGGCTTCGGTGCAGTCGTCAGCTACTTTGGGCTCATCTTCTTGCTCACGGTGTTTATCGCCTCGGGTGTTCAAATCATGATGTACCCCACCTCAGGCGCCATGATGTTGGCGAAGAGTAACTTCCCCAAGTTGCTGGAAATGGCTGGCATTCAGTACCGCCTCTCTGTTGCTGAATACACCATGGTTGTGCAGGGCATTGGTGCTTCCTGCATTGGCTTTTCCCTGCTAATGCTGCTGGGCGTTGGTCGTTCCTTCTTTGCCTTCTTGCTCGCCGTTTTGGTTTCTCTGCTTACACTCGCCTTCCACATTGACCTCCGTGCCCCCACGAAGATGAGTGAAACGAATGCCTTTCAGGTCTTGAAGAATGCCGCCATTTTCGGTGGACTGATGTTTGTTGCAGGGAGCTCTGGTCGCTCCCGCGCCGCCCCACGGGCCGCCACCAATGCGACGGGGAAAGAAAAAAAGAAGAATTAACCGACTCATGCATGCACCGCTTGCCGGGTCACCCCTCCGTAGAGAGAGAGAAAAAAAAAAGGAACTTCAGTGGATATTGCAGCGAAGAAAGAAAGAATAGGGAGGAGAGGGGGTTTGCATTACGTTCACAAGGGTTGTTTTGATTGATTACCTTCCCCTTTCTGTTTCCGTTTCCTTTTTCTTTTCTTTTCTTTTTTTTTGCTTTGTCTCATCTCATCTTTTCTTTTTATCTTTCCTCTCCTTATTCCCCTCGGTTTTCTCTTCTTCGCGTACTTGCTCTCCTGCCCCCCTGCGATTTTTTTTTATTCCTTTGCTTTTCTCTATGAATTCCTTCCGCACCCGATTATCTTAGTTATTTACTTCCCACTGGCCCACTCCACTGTTGTGAGGGACGCCTGAAGGAAGTCATGTTGGGGAATGTTTGAATCACATGAATGAGTATTTGCAAAGAGAAGTAAACGCAGGTAAACAAAAAGTGGGAGAAAATTATATTATTTTTTTTGTGTGTGTGTTTCTTCCATTTTTTTTTTAGTGGTGGGAACTTTTGACAACAGGAAGTGAGGGGTTGAGAGAAATCTCAAGAGGGAGAAAATGTGGAACGGAAAGAAAAGAAAAGAAAAGAGAAACAAAGATGAGTATCTTGGCAGTTGTAAGGGGAGGAATGGGAGGAACGGAGAAGTAATGACAAGTGAATCGACAATACCTTTAAGGGAAGAAGAAAAAAAAAAAGAAAACGAAAAAAAAAATACATATTCATAACAACAATAATATTGTTAATAACACACGCACCCGTATACATATATGGGGAAGAAAAGGAAAGGAAAAAAGGAGGGGATCCACAAAACAAAAAAAAGAGGGGGATGAAAATGTTTTTATCAAGAGAAGTTTGGCACCATTAAAGGGAGGAAAAGAAACAGTCACTTCTGAAGTAAAAAAAAAGAAGAGAAAGATGCGAAGGTTAAACCCGACTCATTTTAAAAACAAAGAGGGAAAGTAGAGAGGTTTGGTGGCACATTTTGTTACGCACTGAAACAATTTTTCTCCCCTTTTCAACGAAAAAATGAGAGAAAAATGGAAGTGCAATGATGATGTTCGACGCCAATATTGTTATTGTTGTTAATTACGTTGCACTGCACAGGGTCGTAAAAATGTGAGGACAAATAGAAACTAAACTGGATCGAAACAAACTAAAGCACGAAAGACAAGAAGGGGGAAAACAAAAGAAAGGAAGAGGTAAAGAGATGATGGACTCAAAATCTATTTTGGGACCTCCTACCCCCAACTGGTATAACAGGCGTGCAGGGAGAGGCCGTTTATTGGCGTTATCTAAAAATGTAATATTGCATGTGGTGTGGGCATTTAATTGTAGGAGTGCAGTGAAAGCATGACGGGGCGGGCATTAGTTATTTGCCGGCCTTTAGCCATGTCCTTCAAATAAGCACTTGTTTTGGTTTATATATATATATATATATATATATATATGTGTGTGTGTGTGTGTGTTGACAAATATGTTTCTTCTCTCTTTTTTCCCCCTTCTTCTTTTTTTTTCTTTGAAAGAAAGAATTGTATTTGTTTCTATTTTTCGTCCGTACGTCTTGGCGCCGGGTATCTATCCTGGAACACGTGGAAGTTATTTCGGTTACAAGGATACTTAGTAGTTCACTGGCGCATCACCTACAGCGCGGCGCACTGCACGAAAGCAAACAACGGTTAGAAACGGTAGCGAAGCGCACGTAAGTTTGCAAAAACAAGCAAAACCAAACAAAAAATCAGCTGCGTAAAATAAGGGCACAGAGCAAGGCACAGAATAGTTGGAAAACAGAGGTTATATATATATATATTTATTTATTTATTGTATAGGGTGTGCGGGTACGCGTTGGTTTGCACCACTGCGGAGGTAACTAACCATGCTTCTTAAGGTGAAGACTGTAAGCAACAAGGTTATTCAAATTACCTCACTTACTGATGATAACACAATAGCGGAGTTGAAGGGTAAGTTAGAAGAGTCAGAAGGCATTCCTGGGAATATGATCCGCCTTGTGTATCAGGGAAAGCAATTGGAGGATGAGAAGCGGCTGAAAGATTACCAAATGTCCGCCGGTGCGACATTTCACATGGTGGTGGCCCTGCGCGCGGGTTGCTGATATATTGAGGAGAAACTCTAAAACAGTTTGCTTCGGCATCTCTCAACAACTCATCCCATTACCATGTGAATGGCGAAATTGCACAAAGCTGGTGTCAAACAGCAGCATACGGCGCTGCATGGTTTCTATCGGCTGCGTCGTGCTCAGATGGTTAAGAGGGAGAAGATTGACCAGAGGAGAAATGAAGGAAGTTAAAGGCCGTTCAAAGAACGAAATTGGTACAAGGAGGCAAAAAGTCATGAAAAAATAGGCTATTGGGGACCTTAGCAGACTCGGACCTCAGCGGTATATATATATATTCTTTCGTTTGTCTTGATTTTACTTTCGTTCACCCCTTTGTTCATTCCTAATCCTTTCTCTGTCCTCTTTTTCCCACCTCAACTGTCGCTGTGGAAAAAAAAAGACAGGGAAATCGACTGTTTGGAACACTGTTGAAATGGTGCGATACCAATGAGGCTCCACAGACTTCGCGTTTTCCGATCCTTCCTGATGCGCAACCGTTTCGGTTAATATATCAAAAGGAAGTGATGTCATGTGCGCAGGTGATTTTTGACCACTCAACTCTTAGCATACGCCAAAACACACACAGACAGACAAATAGTTTTCTTCTCTACAATTGAGTGCGGGGAACCGCACATTATCTTTTCCAGGTGCTTTCAAGAAGTCAAAACACGAGGACGAGGGGAGACTGTTTTTTTGGAGGTGGACAGAAAATCAACCCGCAGGTGAGGTTGCGGCAGCAGCGCAACCAAACCGGTCAGTCGGCAACTTGTGTTTTCCCATCGTCCAATCAAAATGTCACTGTGGCCGTTTCGTACGGGCAATGACGAACGGTTTCAAGTCACAAGCACAGAAGAAACAATATACGACGCCATAAAGAATGAAATGCCAGCGTACCCGTACGGAACAGAGGTGGACCGGTATCTGGAGTGGCGGTGGCGGCGTGGGTTAGTGCAAAGCATCTTTCCTGCCACATGCTATGGAGCATTTGTAGGCTTTGCGGTTGGATATCGTCAAGCGCGCGTGGAGGGTCGCTACATTGGTCGCTACAAAGTCGTGTGGCGCTACAGCTCAACGTTTGCAGCAGTTGGCCTCTTAACAACCGCATTCCATCATGTGCTTGTGGTGCGCAATAACTACCACGACCGTTTCTACTACCCCATGATGGCTGGTGCCTCCGGGGCTGTTGTACTCACAGTAGCCTCACAAATGGGGACGCTCGGTCAAGGCATGCTAGCCGGCTCTTTAGTTGGTGTACTCTACACCTTAAGTTGCTACGGCATGACATATTACCACAGGCGGCGTCTCAAAATGTTCCTTCGTCAGCAGCAGACACAACAAGTTCCCGTGCATAAGGTGTCTCCTGAGCTTCAACGCATGTATAGGGCCTACCTTTATGATAACAGACCGTTGGAGGAGAAAGACGTGATGGTGCGGCGGGCAGTTGTGCTCTCCATGAGTGAAGATGACACCTGTTTGGATGCAAAGCGGGTTTTGCAAAACATGACGCCGGAGATATACGACTGGGTGAATTTTCCTGACTGGTGGCCACTGAAGTTCCCTCAACAGACGGAAGAGGAACGAATGATTTATGAACGGCAGCGCGACGAGGAAGTGGAGCGGCGAAAACGCGCTTTCCTTGAGACTGATGATGGGGCCCTCATTAAGCGCGTCAATCGGGCAAAAAAATACAGAGATTTATAGCGATTTTCATTCGTCCGCGCCTTTGTGTAGCTAGAACGGTTCGATGGGCAAATGGACTTGTGATACCCATATCGTGTGTGTTGGCAATTGGATGAAGGTGAACGCAGACATCAAGTTCGGACAACATAGGCTCAGAATAACGTAAGGGAAAGTATTGTAAAAAGGTAGAGGGACCTCTCCACTACTCGCGTACCATTACGATCCTTCGCTGTTATTTTGAATCTTTAATTTACATTCCTGTCTGTATTTTGTCGTCTCTTTGTTGCTGTGTCGTATAGAGGAAGGGAGGGGGGGCTGCGCGGTTTACAATCTTTCGTTGCAGTCCAGGAGGATACTTACATTTGCACTAACTTGTAGTAGAAACCTCACCCGAGCAGATCGTGTCCAAATACCGGCTTACCACATACTCTCTCCTGTGTGAAGCAAACATTTCAACGGGGAGTAGGTGGAGAAAACTGGTGGGGGATGACCTTCAATGGAAGGTTTCGTGCGACGCTGCGCGGCATCAATATTAGAAATGCTTCAATGACTTCGTTGTCATTGACAGGAAGTCATGCACAAAAGCAGACGGTTTTAGGGAGCACTCCGGGGGCATTGGGCACAATACCGACAGTGGCCCTTAACGGAGTGAACCCACTGCCCCGTTACCGGCACAATCTGTTGTTTGGTACACTTTCATTTGGAGATCGCTGGGATCGTATTCAGCGTCGGTTGGCTGTTCTTGGGCGGGCGTCTACTGGAAATGTGGTAGTTCCGTTTAGTGACAGTGCTGACGCTTTCCGACGTATGTGGGAGTCTGTCGATTCTGCCAGTGATTCGGTCCTGTGGCAAACGTACATTTGCAAGGACGATTTCGTCGGGCAAAAAACGGTCAAGAAGTTAGAGGAAGCGCATCGTCGCGGGTGTAAAACAGAGTTGCTGTACGACTGCGGGGGAAACATAACTGGACGCAGGCGGCTGGTGGGTGACCTCAAAAAGTCTGGAGCTAACGTCATTGAACATCGTCCCATGTGGGAACATTTTTTCCCCTACTTCCTCAGGGGGATGAAGTGGGAGCTCAGTCCAGGTATACGTAACCACAGAAAAATCCTTATCGTCGACAACAAGTTGGGTTTCTGTGGTGGCCTCAATATTGGGGACGAGTACTGCGGTACGAGTGAGGGTGGAAATGGACGCTTTAGGGATACACATTGTGTCGTCATGGGTCCCGCCGTGATGCACATGCGCGAAGTATACGAAGATACAAAGGCGCCAAAGCCATGGAAATGGAGCTTAGCCCGGTGGCGACAGATTGCATCAGCGACAATGAACCTTCGGTACCTTGAGGGTATGAATGTGAAACATGACTACCTGGAGCCCACCACGACGTTTGTGCGCCAGGGCGGCGGTGTTTACCTCCGCCGCCAGATGGAGAGAGCGGAACGTAGCACAGTCCGTATGATGGAACGGATGCGATGGAAACGGCAGCGTGAGCGCCTGAATCGATGTCTGCTTACGCTCGCGAAAAACCTTCGCGAGGGGCAGGGGCTTGTATTCAAAGCCGCAACAGGTAAAGGCGATGACGTGGCAACCACGGATGCGGGAAGCAAGAGAAACAATGAGGTGTCTCATGGGCAATGGAAACTGATGAAGCGCCGCATCGACGAGTACCGCCAGCGTGCAATTAAAAACGCCGAGGAATCCTTTTTCCGTAGGTTGAGGGTGGTTAACCCATCGATGCGCCTCCTTGAAGACACCTCACCCGTTGCGGAAGCTGAGGCATATGGTCAAGCGCATGCCGCTGTGACGCAGGTGCTCTCCTGTAATCCCCACTCACGTGACTGGTCCATTCCTTATGCCTTTTGGCAAGTGTCAAAGTTTGTTCACCAGAGATTGTGGGTTACCACTCCTTATTATATGCCTCACAGGAAGTTAATGCGTGCCCTTCAGTTGGCTGCTCGCCGTGGTGTCGATGTCCGCATCCTCGCAGGAAGCAACCGGACAACAGACCCATGGTTCATGTGGTATGCATCGAATTATATCACGGGTATGCTAATGGCATCGGGGGTTCGCGTCTACGAATATAAGGGAGGGCAGGTGATGCACGCTAAAACAGTGGTAGCGGACAGCATATGGACCTCCATCGGGAGTTACAACTGGGACATGATGAGCAATAAGAATATGGAAATTTGTGTTTGCCACCTGGACCACAATTTGGCTCTAACTATGGAAAAGCAGTTTCTTGACGACATGAATGTGAGCGAGGAGGTGAACTATGAAGAATATCAACGGCGCTCCTTGTGGCTACGGTTCTCCTCGTGGTTTTTCTACACCGCTTTGCGGATCGCGGAGAAGTTCACGTTTCGAACCTTCTGGGATCCCGATCTCTCCTCCGAGATAGACTAGCAGCTCACGAACCGTGCCCTAGTTGTTGTTATTACTATTCTGATCTTTCTGTACCTGACCCCTGGCGCTTATGTACAGGGAAGTGTGAAGGAAGATTCTTCGTTACTGAGCGGATCCCCACTCCCTCAAGGTGTGGTCCGGCCAGCCCAAAAAAAAATAAAATATAAGTAAAGGCACGCGGCTCTAACTGTAAGGCGGAGTCTCGCGATTAAAATAGAATGGACGTAAAAACAGCGCACAAATCAGTCAGATTTGTTCTTTCTCTTCTCCCACTTTGTTTTTTATTCCCCTTCCCTCGCCACCATACCGCTGGGCCGAGCCACCGTCACCGCCATGACTTGCTCAACTAATAATACGTGTTGAGACCCACCACCAGTTGGTGGGTGGCCCTCGACGGATATGGGGAAGGGAGAAGGGGTGCACGAGGGTGTTAAACTTACACACAGTTTCTTACACGTTTATCGACACTTGAGCATCTGATTCTTATAATACGGAAAAAAAGGAGAAAGGAGGAAAACAAAGTGTAAGGGGTCTATTGGTTATTGACGGCGTTACTAATTCTTTCTTCACCATTGCGTGCGTAACATCAGCACCGTTATTTATTGATATATATATA
>NW_027123231.1:19677-27776 GCF_001457755.1 Trypanosoma equiperdum
TGTTCCTCTTTGTGCCGACCATCACAATTATTACCGCCGTTCTCGTCATTTTCATTTTTCATCCGTTTGGCTAGCGATCGAGAGGGGAGAACAGAAGTTGTGGGGACGGGGGTTTGGACCCGTTTTGCAACAAGGCGTTTGTTCCTTTGTCCGATCGATGCTGGGCAGTTGCTCACATTTCGCATCGCTTACGCTTCGTTGATGCTCTTGTACAAAACTTCCTTTTTCGCTCTTACCTCTTTGTTGTTGTTCTCGTTATTGGATGTTATTTTACTATTTGCAGCGCATAACTCATCTGCTGGTTATGCTGCGTTTTCACAATTTATCTTTGCATACACGTGTCGCACCTTCTCTCTTTGTTTTGTTTGGGTATCTTTCGCCTACGCTTCGTTAAATTGTCCACTTGCTACTGAGTTTTCCAGCGGTAAGTTGTGTTTTGAGCGTATTCCCTCACCACAACACCGATATGACTAACAATCATGTAGAAAATAATTGCATCGCCCACTTTCTGCGCCAGTCTGGCTCAGGTGAGGTAACCGGAAGGGTACACATGCTGCTGTTAGCAGCCACAAAGAGGCTCACAAGTGACATCAGAGAACTCAATAAGGAGGTGCGGCCCCCACCCGAGAAGTTGGGCGCCCTGGAGCGCACCACTCGCAAAATCAAGGAAATTGTTGCAGCTGCATTCAGTACGAGGCCACTTGACGTGGTTGATTCCACTGAGAAACATTCACGCGGAGTAGTTGACGTTTTGTGCCATGGTAGTCACGTTTACAGCACGGCGCTCGCCGATTCGGCTTTGGATATCACAGTCATCACAAACGACAACCCCCGAGCACGTTACTACTGGCGATCGCTGCGCGATAACGTAGAGAGCATGGAGACCGTTGAAAGCCTTTTATTACTTCCTGTTAAGGGGACGGAAGCTGCGGCTCTGCAGCCGTACCCTGCCTCCCTCCCGGTGACACTGCCATTGCTGGAGCGTACTGACATGCTGCAGTATTTAAGTACCGTCATCTCAAAATCATCACTATCGCGGGTTAGTATAAATCGTCATTCGCACAACACGTTCGAGCGGATTTGCCTTGGTGGCGCTGCGGATGAAATTGGCATGAATTTGACGGTTAATCAGCGCGACTCCGTAGAGGCTTGTGGGGTTTTACGCCAGTTCTTGCGTAGCAACGAGCCGGTGCGGCATGTGATCATTTTGATGAAAGTAATTCTGAAGCAGCTACATATACACTCTTCACAGCTCACCCCTTACGTCCTGACGCTGATGGTTGTTGCATTCTCCCGCCATTGTGCTAATGAGTATCCGCTTTGCGGTTCGTTTCATTACCCACACAGACGCAACATGGTGGAATCGGGGTACTTGCTACTTTCTTTTCTCAGCTTCTTTAGCCCGCCGCCACGTGGCCTGTTCACCCCCACAGACATGCTTATTGTTCCTATGCATCCTGACGGTATCATTAAGCGCTCGACGTGTGTGCCCGCCCCATCACCTGGGGAATGCGTTAATAGTTGGAAAGTTATGGATCCCATTTGTCACAATCAAAACGTGGCCGCCTCTTGCAGTGCTATCGATCAGTGTCCCCTTTTTTTCGAACGTATACTTAACCGCCTTCTATGTGGTTATTTGGATGCGTCAGTGCTTCCTCTGCAACACGTTGATGTGGAACTGGCGGATGGGAGCAACAAGTGGGAGGCGAATCATTGCCATTGGATGAACGCTTTTACAGGATGTGATCGCCCTCTCTTCGCGTTATTAAAGGCGTGGAGAGCTCACAAGAAAACAGACCTCTCATAGGCCGTATTTTTGCTGATTCCTCTGAAAGGTGTCCGTTTGATCTTCCGGAGAAAGCAATTAACTTGTTTTGTGTTCCTGGTTTTACGTTGTTGACGAGTGTTCTCATGTGTTGTTTTGGGTATGAACCCGGCATTTCTTGTTATCATTGCCGTTTCCGTTAGCGTTAACTTTCGTTACAGAGGACAGACGCATTTTTGTGGGGAGTGTTGATTGCACATATTATATTCGATATATGCCAAATATACCCGTGGGTTATTTTGAGTTTACGTTTGTTTTCATTTTCCTTTGTTATTTCCGAGACTCGTGAGAGCGATTGTTTTGGTTAGTTTGGCATATACATAAGATGATGGAATTCTTTTTCTTTTATTCTTTCATTGGGAACTCTCAAACAAATAAACATAGTGACCGTTGTCTACGGTGTAACAGACGTGTCGTAAAACGTGTTGGTTATGAATGTTACACAAATATCCGGACACACGCGCACACACACTTTTTATTTCGTATATGTCACCCTCAGCTATTACAGAAACCCTCTCTTCTACCTTCGTTTTTATTAGTCAGTTGCGTCGAAGCGGTGTGCCCGTCGCTGCTTGCTTCCGGTTGCATTGATGCATAATCGTCTATACCACAGGGTTATGCTGCGCCGGAGGCCGCAAGGAATTATAGGATCATGTAGGTTCGGTCTGTCGTACCGCAACGTCTGGCACATCACATCACGACTTTGCAATGCAGGAAACACAGGAAGTCCACAAACAGCGACTGGCGCATCAGCGGAAACCGCCATAGGAGGGAGAATGGATGACACGAGAGCCCATCAATGGAATGATACAACCCTATTGAATGACATTGCACGCATTCTCTGTCAACTTCTGTCTCAGCGTGGTACGGCGAAACAGGACAAGTCCGAAGGCTCCCAAGAAACAAAATCTCTTCACGTTCACGAGCTCTTCCGTGAGCTCGGCGTCGAACTTCGGTATCAGCTGCAAAACTCCTCTTTTGGTCTTTTGGACCGGGCCCTCCAAAGTAAACCGGAATGGTTTGTTCTCAGTGCCAATGGATCGGCAGTGAGTTGTACGGAAGCAATGCGGTTGCATCTTGAGGGAATTGGCAGAGAAGGATTCACGGACACAATTCCTGGGGCCGCTAACGTCCCCGACCTTGAGTGCAAAGCGCGAAGTGTGAGATGCTCCAAGCCCGCAGGTCATCTTATAAGTTGCAAAACCAATGTATTGGTTCACGGTCCTCTGGCCACTACGCCGGTAGACGTGTCTAAGCCACCAATTACTCCCGAGGAAATCGAGCAGCTGAAGCTTAGACGGCTTATTTGCCCTCTTAATTTGTATTTCCTCCTTGATGGCCCCCCGGTGACTCTGTTCCCCTCCGGTGACAAGCCACGTCGACTCTCAGATCAGTTCCAAGAGTTGGATGCACTGTATGTTGCAAAGGGGTTCTTCTCGCCTTCTGAAGTTGCGGCGGCATTTATTCACATTACACCCACGTTTTTCGTGGAAACACGTCATGTTCTTAATGCCATGTCACCTGATGTCGCGCACAGCTTTGAGCGGCACATGTCAAGGGACCATATCGTTGATGCATTCTTTAAGAAGTATCCCATGATCTTCAAACTAAAAACTGGAAAATTTCAGAAGGCATCGGTGAAGCTAAACCTTGATTTTCCGTTTGTTCGTGACTATCCTGGTTGTGGCCGCGCTGATCGCCCCTTGCGACGTTACAATCAGGAGTACCGGGCCACGGTCGGTGGTTTATCGGCTCGGCCGCTTCCTTCAGCCGAACCGGCGGCGAACGCACGTCGTGGGGAACCGCACATCGACGTGAAAATATTTGAGGTACTTGTGCGAAATTTACCACGGGTTCCAACAGATCCCACGATTCCAAAGCAGCAGCTCGAGGAACAGCGATGCCAGTCATTTCCTCTGGTTGAGTGGATCAATAAGTTCTCCCAGGATGACATTGAGACGCTGAATAGTGTGCCACAAGCACGAGTGCTGACGCTCATGACCCGCTACGTCCGAATTTTCCAACTTATGTGCCATGGTGAGGATGGAAACGTGTTTACAGAATCGAAGTGCCTTGACCAGTTGCGAAATGGTAGGCGAAGTCTTCCCGAAGAGCGGTCGAATGCGTCTCGCGCTGCTTCGGACTCAACCAAATTAGATGAGGATCTCCAAGGGGAAGTAGTTGATTTCGGAGTTGATGATATAGAAGACGAGGATGGCAAGACGCCTGACACGGCACTGATCGCATCTAAAGAGGAGGTGAAACGGCGGGAGGCAAATCTGTCGGCTGCGTTGCGGGATGATCTCATTGGCTTGGACGAGATCTTACTTGAAGGTAAGTGTCCCTCAGTCGAACCCGTCGAAAAAGATGGCGTTACCTCGGGTCAAGACAATGGGGACAGCGCGTCTCTTAAGAATCCTGAAGACGGGGACGATGAGGTTGATGGTTTTGAGGGTGGATCCAACTGCGCTGAAGGGGACGACGTTTTCCTTCCTTGCGGCGAAGGGAACGAGGAAACCGAGTTTAGGCGCTCAAGGAACGTAGACTCTTCATTTCCCAATGAAGAGGAAGGCCAAAGTGGGTTTTACATTCCGTCGCGGTATGACATCATTTACGTCCGTCGTTTGCCCAAGCACATCGCCCCGAGAAGTCTAAGCGATTATAACGTAGCCACAACTCCCGAGCCTGAGCTGTTGCAGTATCTGGTGGCGTTCCTTAACCCACCACCCTCCCTGCATGGGAATCTTATGATGAAGAAGGTGCCGCCGCCTCTTAAGTTTGCGGAAGGGAAACCTCCCATGCCTTGGCGCTGGGTTCCCGTTCAACGTATTTACGCCTCGCTCAGCAAAGAGCAAAAGCGATTGCTCCGGCCCTACAAGGGACTTGTGCACTTCATGCGCCTCCACGGTGAGGTCTTTGAACTCAGTGACGACCTCTTGCATGTTATTGCGCATGATCCGCAGGGGAAAATACCTCCGTTTGTTCCTACGCAAACTGTCTTTAACAGTGAGGATCGTGTTTTGCTGCCGCCTACACTTGATGACGACGAGAACTCGAAGGCATCACTGATTGGGGATACGGAGCGGAACAAATTCCGGAGTATTTTGGGCGCTAGTCAAATACCGACTGATCGGCGCCAACTTCTGCTGCTTGACCCGCAGAACCCTCTGCTTGATCATGAAGTGCTGTGTGAGGAGGTTTCTTTCTTCATGCCGGACCATCCCGTTTCCCTCCATCAACTGGTGGCACGACTGCCACCCATTCTAAAGGCGGCACTTTCCCATCGGCATCGCAACAATTTCAAGTCAAGTAAACACCTCACTGTCTGGTCGGATGGCACTCGTATGATGTTGCAAAAGAGTAAACTCGGTGTGCCGGAAGCAGCACTTCAGGCGGAGGAAGGTCTTAGCGTAGAGGATGCTGTTGAGTGCATTCGGGAGGTGGTTCCTGATGAGGGCATTATGGTTGGGCATTTGCAACGCATGTTGCCGAGCGCAGCAAAACGCACGCTCAAGGAGCAATTTGGTGGTCTTCACACTGCTCTACTGGGATATCCGCAGTATTTCTACATTGAGAAGAATGGTGAAGACCGCAACAGCAGCATGCTATTCCTCGTAGAACGACTGCAGCACGAGTAACACCGACTCGTCCGTACCCAATACAACTTTTTTCTTTGCCCTTTTGCAAGCAAGCGGCGCCCGCTATTCTCTTGTAATATCTCACACTCTGGCAAAGGGCGATGGATTTGCCGGTGGATGATTATCTTTTTCCGAAAGGAAAAGATATGTTTGGTCCATTTCTGGTGTGTTGGATGGGTCAAGGGGATACCCGTTTGTGTAGTGAACAACAGCCGTTTTTTTTTTCATTCGTGGGAGAAGCTATCGAAACTTTTCTTCGCCGCGTCTAAACTCAGCTTCCTGAAAGATCGAAATGACGTGGAACGCGATGGGAAATCCAGAGCAAGGCCGCGCAGTTCATATGCCAACTGGGAGTCACTGTATGTTCACCACAGGTGGATGCGCTCATGCGCGTGCGCATACGGGTAAATTTGTTTACATTATTCTGTCGGTTAATCGATGTGGGCTCATTGGCCAATGAAAGTGCTGCCGCATACAAACATAAACAAAAACAAGCAGTCTGGAATGCATATGCTTGCATACGTGCTTGTGCATGTACCAAACCGCGGTCAGCGCCATTGGGCTTCATATATCGGCGGTAAGTTCATTAGTCTCATATATTTTGCGATTGTTTAGCACATGCGCACTTACACACCGTTTCCATGACATGTTTTCCCGCTCTGTTCCCTCCTAGCCTCATTGAAATCGTCTTCACTTTCCCTTCTACTACTCTCAAATGCCAATAACATTGTTCAAATATATCTGCACATATACATATACGTACACATAAGTGAGGTGGTGGCTGCATGAGGGCGGAGCCGAATCCGAGCGTCGGGGAGCATGACCCACGTGAAAGCGTCTCGTTATCAGACCGGTCAGGGAACATTATGACCGATTGCTGCGCCTCGCTCTTGGACACAGAATGGCCAAACATACTAGGTGAACGGTGCTTCACTCCATCTGATGAGGAAGTATTATCGAGTGCAACACGGGAGCAACGCATTGAGAGAGGCATTGAGGCACCCTCTTTTGAGTCCCTACTACAAGAAATTATGAAGTGTTACCGAGCATTCTGTAACTGCTCAGGGACGGTACATTTTAAACACTTGGAATTTGAGCGTTTTTTGCGGCGCTGTTTATTCGCAGCACACGAAACTAATGGATTAAGTGTTTCCTCACCTTTGGAGGGCACTACTTGCAAGCCTTTTTGGTTGCATTACCCTCCGTCATATTTTCTCATGGCACATGATGTCGTTCAGAGCGTAGAGTGCGGCACCCCCCATTCTTCCAACGACGACTCAAAAACATCAAGCGCAACAACGGCAACACTGCACCGAACACCATCCGAAGACTTGAGTTTCACCGGTGACAGTGAAAATGAAGCCAAACGGCGAGAGCACCTTCGCCAACTGTATATTCTCTCTGTGCAACCCGTAGTACCCCGCACCATACGGAAAAAGCTAGCACAATGCGCGAAGCGGGAGAGTGCTGCCTCTCCGGGAGCTCTAGCTGAAGCAGTGCGGTACATGTTGGATGTATATTTCTTTTTCATACGCATGCAGTTTCTCCCTCCCTTCAACCGGCCGACGGGTTCTATGTACTCGACGTGCGTCCAGTTCATGACACGTGTCCGTGGGCGTCTGTTAACGCCGGAGGTTGCCGTCCGGTTCACTGAGGTCGCATTAGTCCTGATACTGCTTTCTGTCAAGCACCAGTCTGCTACCCGGTGCGCTTTAGATGAGACCACCGACAGCGCGGTGTCATCCCGACTGGAACTTCAGTTTTTGTTCAGCACATACTTTCCGGCATTAGTTGTCGCATTTCTTGGCGCCTCGCCGCTTCAGTCTATGGAGGAATTGCGGCACTCCCTTACTCGAACTGACTTGGCAGAGTGTCTGCCAACGTTGCAAACCTGTCGGAAGGGGGCGGAGCTCGTTAGAGAGTTGTTTGACTTCTCGCAAGGGGCCGCTCCGCTGTGGAGTGTTACGCTCAGCGAAGTGGTGGCTTTTGCCACGCAACATTTGCAGCAGAAAGACAAAGGCAATGAAGATGGTAACAGCCATGCCTGCATCACTTCCGTCCTGGGGGTGCCTTCGTCAGTGGATGACTGCTTGTTTGTTTGCGATGACACAACACTGGACTGCCTGTTGCGTTCCGCACCCAAGAGTGTACAAAAGACTGAAGAAGCGGGACATGAGCGGCTAAGAAAAGAAATAAATCAGACATTCCACCGAAACCAAACTGGCATGAGCCCGGAATCGGATGAATTCCACCGTAAGGCAATGCGGGTGACCTCCTCGTCGCCGAGTGGTCCGTACAACACACTTTACTTTTCCCTACACACACTCGCCAACATGGAGAGCCTCAGTCCCACGGCCTTATCCCTTCTGCTCACAGCAATTGAGAAATGTTTGGGACCTAAAGGTGATCTCCAGCCCCTTTGCACCTTTGCCTCGTCTGAAGTTTGTACATCCCTTCCGGTAATTGCAGCAGAGTTGCTGCGGGTGGTTGTGAGTGTGCTTGAAGCGGAGAGATCAATGAAATTCATGGAGGTAATAAATGAAGTTAGGGATTTGGTTTATCGCGGCAGGGAAAGCTTATGAGGGGTTGGTGAGGCGGAAGATGAGGAAATGGAGTGGTCCCCCTCCCCCCCCCCC
>NW_027123231.1:27786-29436 GCF_001457755.1 Trypanosoma equiperdum
ATCAATCAGTGTTGATTCGCGTATTTGAATGTATGTCAGCTTAAATATTAGTGATTTCACACACTAGAAAGGGATAGACAGGCACCAAACTCAAAAAAAAAATAGTGAGCGAGCTGGGGTGGAACGAGTGCAAACTCGGAGGAAAGAGAAGATAGAGAGAGGAACGGATAAAGATATGCATTATTTAGTGTGACACCATGGATAATAATGTCAAGAGGTACCAAGAAGAAGGCGAAAGAAAATGGAATAAATAGGAAAGATGATAATTCACTGAAGCAATGGAAGGAATAAATAAATGTCGAGCAAGAAGGAAATGGCATTGGAATAGGAAGGTGGGGAAAGGCAAAAAATGGCGTTGATGAGCTGTCAGAGTAAGTGGCAATGATAAAAGGATGTGAGAACAAATGATGGGTGTGCAGGTGATATATATATATATATGGATGATGGGAAGGAGAGAAGAATAAGGAGAGAAATAGTAATATTTGTTGTCACAATGAGTATGGCGTCGGTCGTTACAAATCACCGTTGATTTGCCTATGCCATTTTCTTGTTGTTGTTGGTTTGGCATTGGTTATTTTTAGACTTTTTTTTCTAGTTTTTCTATATCCTAACGGTCGGCTCTGCGTTTGAATTCGTTTGATTGTTGCAGCTTTTGGTTCGTTCCCTCTTTCAGGTGATTTTTTTTTCGTTTTTCCTCTTCACATGTCGGGTGGTACCATTTGTTTTTGTGTCAACGTTTCTTCATTTACTAGGGCATGCGCCTAAAAGGATGCTGGAGTGAGTGGGGGAAAAAACCTGGATAAAAGGTGTTGATACCGCGTATGTCCATATATATTTATTTGTATACATATATGTGTGTATGTAGCCGAAAAATGCGTGTTGTACTCATATCACTTTATTAATAGTAATAACGATAATGATGAAGGGTTCTCCACCACTCTTCATAAGAAATTCTTGCTAACATTATTATTAGTATTAGTATTATTGTTGTTATTATTGTTGTTGTAGTTGTTATTGGTCTCTCTTTTGATTTCGTTTTTTATCTTCTTTTTTTTTCCGGTTCATCTCATGACCCCACGAGGTTATCGAAAAAAAAAAAAGAGTGTTTTTCGATCTGCCCCACAATTTTTTTCCCCCATCCCTTTTACCCATTAGCACTACTCATCCGAGCAGATCGTCTGATTGTTTCTTTTGTTTTTTTTTCTCTTTTATTACTTCCAAGTGGACCTCACCTGATGTCAAGTCCGGACAGAAAACAAACACTTTCTGCTTACCGATTTGTTCTCTGGCCGGACGTGGCGTTGGTACCGTTTTTTTTCTTTTCTTTTCTCTCTTTTCTTTTTTCTTTCCTCTTTTTTGTTTCGGTCGTTCATCTTCACATTCTTATTTCCAAGGAATATTTCCGATCTTCATCCATTTTTGTTGTTGTTGTTGTCGTTGTTTTGATATTTTTGTTTTTTTATCCTTCGATATTATACGCATGTATTATTTCTTCAGATTTGGTTGCATAATGGAGGACGGTAGTGGTGATTATGGTAATATCAGTAGATTTCCGAGATGAGTGGCGAAAAGAAAAACACAAAGAAAAAAATAAATGAAAAATAATTAGAAAATAAAACAAGGAACACACACATACATATATATATATAT
>NW_027123231.1:29470-29662 GCF_001457755.1 Trypanosoma equiperdum
TTATATACACAAACACGGAAAAAAACAAAAGAAGACAACTCGGCACTGCGTTTAAACGAACATATACATGCGGCAGTTACGTGTGGACGCGTTGCTCTGTACACACTTACGCTGACGCCATGAGACCTTTTTGAGTGTGCCACTAAAAATGCAACCTTCCTTCTTGCGTTCTCTTTTTTTTTTTCCCCCCCC
>NW_027123231.1:29697-30135 GCF_001457755.1 Trypanosoma equiperdum
GACACTCCAAATGTATTGGTTTCGGTATAACTTGAGTAGGAAAAAGAAGGAAAAAGAAAAAAAGATATAAATGCATATACATGTTTATTTGTATATTTGTACACATATGTACGCCCGTCGTATTGTGACTAGGAAATGGAGAGGAAGAAAGGAAGGGGATAAAAATGCAACAGGCGATCAATAAAAGAAGATGATGGGTTTCATCACTATTTGTATAGTTAAATTATAGATAACATGTATGGTGAGGTTATTTAAAAGATCCCACCATTCTTCACATCCGGTGCTACCGTACACAGTTTTTCACCAAGCGGTGATTCGTCCCTTTTCTTCTTCTTCTCATTACTACTACTAATGTTAATGTTATTATTCACTTTCTATTTATGTTTCTCTCCTATAGTTCGTTTCAACCACTGACACAAACGTTATCTTTTCCCTCTC
>NW_027123231.1:30149-30660 GCF_001457755.1 Trypanosoma equiperdum
TGCTTTGTCCTTGTTTTCTTCTTAAATATCAAAGCGTTTAGTACCCAACTGGGCTCACGCGTTATAATGAGGGTGATAAATAAGGACGGGTTACATGTTTTTATTTATTTATATAATCAAAAATTATGTGCAGCGTGAGAAAGAAAGAAAAAAAGAAAAGAAAGTGACTTTAAAAGTTCAAAAACTATACGTATATACACATATTTATTTATGTATTGTATGCGTATGTAAAAGGGAGGGACATGGAAATTACTAGAATTGAAGGAATGTCAGAGCAATAGTAATTTAAAGAGTGTAGTTAGAGAGCCTACGGTTGCCATTATGGTCATTTTTTACCGAAGGGTTACGAAATGTTTAAATGCATATAAATGTGTGTGTTTGTATGTGTTGTGCTATTCGTCTGATTAGCTGAAAGAAAGCATGTGGGCGTGCGCGTTATGTGAGTGACATTATACTCTGCCACAAGACTGCGTATGTGAAGTTGTGTTTCATTAGGCCTACATCCAACTTT
>NW_027123231.1:30673-41848 GCF_001457755.1 Trypanosoma equiperdum
ATTACCTTTCTTTTCTGTTTCGGTGCACGCCTTTCTTTTCCACACTTGCGTTGCGCTGCTACGAAGGATTGTTTTATTAGGATTAGATGATAGTGGAACCCATATGACACATAATTAAGGGATAACAAAGAATGAAATTTGCAGGGTTTGAGTGAAAATGTATCTCACGCCATGTGGAGAAGGATATGCTCCTTCATAAATGGCACAATGTGCTTAACATATCAACTGTGCATGGGGGAGGTGATGATAAGAAATAACAATTTTTTTTTTAAAAAAAAAGAAAGCGAAGAAGGAATACCGACTTGAAGTCGTTTGTTTTGCATGATGCTGAAGGCTTGCCACCGTGTGTTCCGTTGCTGTGGTTGTTTTGCTTTTGGTTCACAGCCTTCACCACGTTCCGGTGGTTACTGCGTTAGCTCCAATGGGGTTTGGTATTATTATTTTTTTTTCTCTGTGAATTATTTGTGAGGTTGTTTTTTTTTTGGGGGGGTGGTGAAGAGGGCGGTGGGGAGATGGGGCCCTTTGGTTGTTTTCCCTCACCTCTTTTTCCACTTTACTTTTATCAGTTTCCTTTGCATCATGTTGTTGTTGTTGTTGTCGTTGGCTCATACGAGCACCAGCCAAAGACATTACACGCACGCTTACGTATAGGGATGATCATTGCACTTTGTTGCTGCCGCTCTCTTCAAGTTGATTTTTCTTCGTTTGTTTCCCATTTTTTTTTTCTGTCAAAAAAAAAAAAAATAGTGTAACGCACGATCATCCGACAATCAAGCGGACGTCAGATATGCACAGCGTCAATCCCTACCTTTCAGCGATGTCGTTTAAAAGCACGGACTCCAGATTTGAGGTAACTTTACCGCCGTCTCACTGCGAAGCGCTTCAGGGTATAAACAGGCAAGAAAAACCCAAAACCACTACTGTACCCCAGACGAACCATCCGCTACCACTCAGTGATTATGCGCAACCCATTGTCCGTAAAGCCGGCTTGGTTAAAGCGTCAACAAGTAGTGTTGTTTCCCAATTCCGTGCTGAGGGTAGTGTTATGGAGCCGGTACATGCTCTCCACACTTGTATTCGTCATTTCCTTTCACATCCCGAGGTGTACGGCAGCGATGTACGTGCTATGCTAGATCGAGAACTAATGTACGTTATGCGTGTGAAAGCGTCGGAAAGCGCCCTGCTGACATCCACCACCGTCCCTGTTTCCAGCGTATCACTCCCTTCCATTGCCAACACGGTGCCGGAGAATAACAAAGTCGGTACTTCTTTCCTCGGTAAATGTTCCAATTGGGTGGTCACGCCACGCTCCGTAGATGCGGCGGTAAACTTGGATGCGGCGTTTGGCCCCAACGGCATGTTTGGGCTCGGGAGCGCGAAGCTGGTTGATGGATCCACAGGACTATTTTCACTACTTGAACGAAATAGAAATCTCCTGACAATTCAGGAGCGGCAGCTGCCAATGGAAGATGCCGAAGAGAAGGGTTCGCCCTCGACTATGAGTCCCTTGAATGATTGGGAGGAAAAGAGTGTAAAAACCGATGGCGGACGTTATCGCGAAAAGTCTCGAGTGCATTTTTCCGTCAATACGCAGTCAGGACCGGATGTGTCCAGTGAATATGGAGCAAAGTTGCTCATTGATGGTGCAGGATACGAAATATCATTTCTCAGAAGTCAACTTCACCAAGTCGAGGCGGCGTACAACGCAAAGTGTATTCGCCTTCATGAGCTACAGCAGGAAAGTAATCGGTTCGCGACTGAGCTAGAGAGTTTGGAAGAGAGAAATCGTCAACAAAATGCAAAGATTAATGAGCTGAGTCAACAGGTTGATGGTCTAACACGCGAGGCGGAGCGGTGGAAACGCCGTGCTAATGAAATTAACATTAATGAAAAGGCTCACGGCGGGCGGGGTCCAACAGATCAAACACGCCGAATGCAGGCATCGCAGTACGTAGAGCTCAAGAGGGAGTATACGCACATGTCGCAGCTCTGGAGAGAAACGGAGAAGTCGTTGCAGGAGACAAGGCGTTCTTTGGAGAGTGCAGAGAAGGAAAATCGTGTCTCACACCGCTACCTGACGGATGCCTTTTCCTTCATTGAGAGGCTGGAGCGTCGAATCAAGCGGCGCGACGACTTCATCGAGAAACTAAAGCTTCGACAAGACTCCATGGAAGAGCGGTACGAAAAGATTTTGTGGTGCTTGAATGAGTTGCAAACCCTTAGGGGTCAGCACTCCTACGTAGACTATCTTCTCTCCGAGAATAACGTGTGGTCCATGTTTCTTTTCTCACGTCTTCAATGCCGCTTGGCGAGTGTGGGTCACGTTGACGAGGTGGCATACGATACAAGTATCCCCCTCTATTTCCGACGCACGGCAGCAGGAGGGAAGTTGGCCGATGCTTACAGCCCACAGCTTGTGTACAGATTGATAACAGAACACGTTCAGGGAAAGCGAAGGGGCCTACCGGTGGCCAATGATACTTTCCCCTTCGCAGTACCGTGCTGGAGGGGGATGCATTCTATTAGCTACTTTTCTGCTACCGGCGGCAACCGGACTCCCAACACAAGCATTATGCTCTCTGGGGAGCTAACTCATGATCGACCGCGGCGCAGTCTACCGCTCCTGACGCTCGCAACTGTGCTGCTGCCACCGCAGAATGGCGCAGCACCCGGGGAAGTGATTGTCGATGAAGATATACCCAACAGTGGACAGTACGACCAACTCACTCTCCGCTACCTCATATATTGCTTCTGGGGAGAGCGTTTGACGCAGTACAAGCGGGAAACGGAGCGTCGGCGTGAAGAATACATAGCTGCAAGGGAAAAGGCGGCTGCACTTGATATTTCAGTTGACGTGGACATAGAGAGTGGGGCAAATGACATGGATGAAAGCATTAAATTTCCCACTTTCTTGGCTGCTCTTGTTGAATACGTGCGCCGCCTTTGCCCCTATAAGGCTCCGAAAGGGGAAGAGGAGAGTGCGCCCAAGCTTGTGGGTCCCGTCTTTGTTCGTGGTGTGGTGCTCAACCTCGAGGGAGCGCCTGCCAACCCACGCATGTGCCTTCCCTTCATCTTTCAAAAAGAAGAAAACGGGTCGGAGACGCCAGTTCCACTTTCCCCTCAGGCCCGTGAGCTGCTCTTCGCACTTTACTACTACGCGGAGGAATACAAGGATGTGGACTCGGACTTCCGCCTCTTCCACCTGGTTGCACATCAGCAGTTACCTGAGTTGGTTGCCATCAACTTCTACGCCAGCATGGAGGCCATGCGCACCGAATGCGATAACGTTATTTGCGAGAGCCTCAGGGGGACCCGGAACGCACCCGAAGACAAAACGTGCGACGGTGCTGAACAGCAATGCCCGGACGAAGCTACAACGGAATTACTTTTCACTGATTCGCCAGCGGAGACACTGCGCAAGGTGGCAGTGATGGTCGACGAGGCCCCTCTAGCTGAGGAAGACACTTGCATGGAGGCTGATAGTGATGGAGAAGGGTATGGTGTTATACTTCCGGGAGCCGTAGGGGAAAATGAGGGGAACAAGGAGAAGCAAGAGGCCGGGCAGGAGCCGACCCCTTGCTACTTGACGAAGTTGAAACATGACATCCTGGCTTGTCTCAACAGGAATACCGAAAAGCCTGAGGCCAGTGCCACCAATACTTCTGTACGGTCACCTAAGGCCGACGATACCACCGAAACATCAGACGCACTCTCCGTCCCGAAACAGTGGAAGCGCATCGACGAAAAGTTGCAGCACATGCTGGCTCCATTTTCGTCCCTTTTGCATGCATTTAAGAAATACAAGGAGCGAAGGTCTCTCGGCGGGCGGCGTTGCGACAGACATAAGGCGAGATGTCGTTTAGATATGCTTCCCGGTTCCCGGTCACTGATTGCCATTGAGACGTTTATTGCAATACTGCATAAGCATTGCTTTGCCACATACGCCCTCTCCTGTTCCGGAAGTGTCCGCTCCTCGCTTCTTGACGCTGCAATGAAGGGTGGCCATGGTGGGAATGACGCAAATGATGTGGGCCCCTTCACACGTGTTGGCCAATTGCCGCCCATGAACAAGCACATCCGCCGCCTGCGGTTTGCCATTGCAATGGATCAGCCCTCCTCTCTTTTGCGATACACCGACCTCTTCACTGTGGATTCGCGGTTTGGTACGCCATCTCACTTCCATAACGAATACCTTAGATTAACCATCGATACGTACCTTGAGCAACAAGAGGCATACATGAATATCATCCTTGGTTCATGTGTGGTTCGTGATGGACGCACCATTCCCACTCCAGTGGTGGATTCGGATGGCATCTTGCCATTCCCGGCGCTTCGGGCGGGTTTTGAAGCCGTTCTTCGGAAGTTGTCTTTCGCTCCCAAAGAAAGCAACATAGTGGCCAAACATTTCCTTAACTACTGTGACTTGCTGCGACATGAGGATGATATCCGGCAGGAACAATACGTTGATGCACCGCTAGTAATATGCGCAGAGGTGGTATCTAAAAAAGATTTTGCGAGAGAATCTGCATTACTGAGAGAGCACAGTTGGTCTGTGGAGGATGAGGCAGCCTCCTGTTCACTTTTGCATCTCTCGTTTGCCGCACGAATGATGTATATTGTTTGGGGATTGAATTCCTCTTCGAAAGGGCGGTTAGCGATCTCAATGCTTCCAGGAGCTGCCCGTAGTTTTGTGAACGCAGGTTGTACGATTGGCGGGCAGTTGGTGCCTTCAGAGAGCTCCGACTCCGCAGAAGGGTTATGCCCACTTCGAGAGGACCTTGAGCCCCTCTTTAGGTTCGAAGTGGAGGAAGAGTGCCGTGATGCGCTAAACCGCGCTAAAGTTGGGTACGGGCGACGCAATGAATTGCGGCAGCTGCTGATGGAAACAGAAGATGTACCGACAACGAAGGCAACGGAGTCATCAGCGGCAATCACCGACGTGCGAGAGGTCGAGGGAATGGATCCGTGGGAGTTGCTGGTAGATATTGGTTGCTTTTGTCCCCTTTTTGGTGCTAGATTGCGTCCGGGAACACATTCATTGCACGGGGAAGCCACGTCCGTGTGTTCTAGGAAGACTAGAACTTCCAAGCGCGTTTCTCCGAGGCCATCGTCATGTGACACCGATGCCCCAGCGGGAGCCATTCATTTGTCAGGTGGCGCCTCGCTTTTACGGTTTTTCGGTGCCCGGCGGGCTGCGAAAACGAAAGGCGATAAGCGGAAGTCAAAGAATCGCAGGAACTCTCAAGAATTACCGGGAGCAGTGTTCGCGCAAGTACTGCGTTCTGAAGTCGCGCCTGTTCACTACCAAAGTATATTAGAAAACCTTGCTGCTGTGAGCTCTGAGGCAAACGCCTCCGTTAAGTGTGTTGTTGACCTTGCGAATGCCACAAGTCTCCTTCGTAATCCCCATGTTTCGTCGCCCCACTCCGCATCGTTACAGCAGCAGACGGAGGTAAGCAATTCTACGATCCCCGAATCGCCGGCCTCACGGCGCTCAAGGGCGGCAAAGGGCCGAGATGGTCACGCATCATTTTTGGATGGCAGCGAGCAGCGGGCCTACAGCCCACTCGCCATGTCATCTTCAGACAAAAGCGAGCTGGAAGGCGGGGATCTGGCACCCTCGTCGTTGGCGAGACAACTCCACGTTGCCTCCGCAGTACTCAGTTTATTGTAAGAGAAAGCTCTTACGAGAAAGAGAGGAAAGGATGGGAGGAGAGCGGGAAAAGAAAAAAAGGGGGAAAATGCAGAACAAACAAATACGACAAGCGGTTGGGATGAGGAAGCGAGGAGGTTGTAGAGGAAACTACGAGTTGACGTAAAGAAGGAAGACTGAGCACTTTGGGAGGGGAAGGATAGAACTCTAACTCATTGTTGGGTGCTCCCACCGGTGATAGTGGACGGTGACGGCATGTAAATGTGTTTTACACATGTCTCTCTTGTGTGTTTTTGTGATAGTTTTGAATTGTATGATGTCATCCCAAGGAGCGAAACTCGTCACCTTCGACCCCTAACCCACACACGCGCGCACGTACTTCTCTTCCTCAATGTTTTTTATAGACATCTGATGCGCCGCATGGCTTCAGAAGGCGTTTTTTTTTTTTCCGAATAGCTCTCAGTCACTTGATGTAAATTTGTATACTCTTCACCTTTGGTATTACGGTCATTTACAGTTGTTTGCGGTCGGTTACACACCACGGCAGGTGGGCAGATTTCCCCCCTTCCCCGACCTTCGGCTTTATTCTTTGATCATTTTGAATATTTATTGTGTTTGGCAATACTGCGGACTTCAAGGCCACATCGGTCCCCGTGGGTGTCAAGTCCCACATGTGTCTACACCTGACCAGAGCGATATGGCTAGCAACTTTCAACCGTATTGACCTTCTCTTTTTTTTCTCAGTTTTGCATCTTACGGGTTTAAAGGCGTTGTACAGTTTTCGGGTCGATCGGCTGTTGACATGTCGCCAGCCCACGGAGGCGAAGGGGGGGAATGACCGCGTTGAGATGAATCTTTTTCTCACTTTTTTTTCTTTTTTGAATGGTGCCTTTGGAAGTCGAAACGAGCATCGCAGGTCAGCGGATTGAGGCAAATGTTAGATCAGTACAACATTTTCCCGGAGCACATGCTGCTGTCCATTCTTGGGCCTTATTCCTGTCACCTTGAAAATTAAAAAAGGGTGATAAAGGAAAGAAGGCAGTCGGACAAAGGGGGAAAATTTGTGTTTACACCTGATCGGACCACTTTTCTTTCTTTTTCTTTTGATCCATCAGTTTAGCTGACTGGATAGCTGATTGACCCTGGGATTTTTGGTCCTGGGAAGACGTTGCATGAAATTAAGCCACCCATCACTGTCACTTTTCTGGAGGCGCCCGTCAAGCTGCTGCGTCTTGTCACTGCACTTCCCATATTATGTTGCATTCGTTTTTACCTTCTGAAATTGTTCTCCATTACATGCACACGACAACAACAGTATCGTGGGGTTCGCGTCAGTGCGATGCGCGGCGTGGTGTACTACGGCGAGCAGTTTGTAGAGGTTCCCGATGCAACCGTCACGCTGAGGGATATATGCACATCATTCGGCCTGACGGGAGAGTTTGTGGGTTTTTCATTGAAAAACCGGGCTAGCGGTCTCGTTGTGGCCACGCTTCCTTTTGAGGTTCTCCCCGAAGTGTCAAGTGCCAGTGGCGACGTCGATGAGATGACGTACGATCTTATCACACCTGCTGACGGCGATGCCGCAACGGAGGAGAGAGATCCAACAACTGACGATATGACGGACATCTTAAAACAACTCGTGCAGCTTGGCGCCACCCCTTTACTTAGCGCAGAGACCGACGCATTGATAGATCCGTACGAACCGCGAGCGGCACCAGGGCTTTTGCTTCGCACCATTTACCCACCGTCTGCTTATTGTCCATACCGCTACCGTGGCGACCCCGTCAAAGCGGTTGGGCGTTTTGGTGCAACATCCTCCGCTGCGACACATTCAGCGAGTCCGCCATATATGAGTGCTGTGGAAGTGTACACTGTGGAAAAGGCAACAGGGGCAGCGCTACGAGGTCGTCCAGACCTGACGCCAAAAACCGAGGAGGAAGCAAATGATATTATGCGGGGGTTGCTTACAGCGGCAACGCAAGCGAAGGCGATGATTGCGCTAACAAGCGCAGAGGAGCGTCGCCACGCGGAGGTGGATGTCAAGCCGAACATTTATCCCACGGCCACTTAGTTTGCGGAGGTGAAACGGACGCGTATGCGCGCGCAAGGGACAAAAAAAAAAAGAGTTCGTGGTGGGGTTTGTTTCTACTGGTTTCTCAGATAACGACGCAGGATGGTTTGAAGTACCCCTGTCATTTCGTTTTGGTACTTTGTTATGCGATTGTCGTACAGTCAGCGTGTGGCTGACGTTTACCTGAGATATTTTCTATTTACAGCGAATAAGAAGAATGTAACGGAGCACAATAAGACACACACCTGACCGACTTGGCAAAATTCTGGTATTTGCTAAAGCACTGTTGAGTGGTTGACAGAACTTGGTGTCAATTAATGCATCCTCGTTGCATAAAAAATTGGGGCATGGGAGTCTGACGCTCCCGCGCGGGACACTGTGTGGATGTGACGCGGTGAAGTGTTTTTTCTTCGTTCTGTGATTATTGCATGCAGAAGGGTGGCGGAAGCTCCTGCGCTGAGTGGGTGTTGGTCACACCTGAAGACGAGGCCTCGTCAACTTCCTCACTTCGTCTCTTGCTGGTGGGAGAGGGAAGAGTTGCATCACGTTGAAGAAAGAAGAAAAAATGTTAAGTACATGGTGCTTTTGTTTTTGATCTTGTCCTGTCAAATTGACATACACAAGCACATAAGCTCCCTCATTACACTATGTTCTCTTTCGCCCTGTATTCGTTTCCGTTTTTATTGTTGTGTGCGCACAGTTTTGTGAGGTGGTAGCAGCAACGAAATGAAAGGTGTAGGTACGTGGGAGTCTGCCATGGAGGTAGCGGAAGAGCAGCAGCAGCAGCAAAAAAAACGTGGTGGCGGCTTTCAGTCGTTCGGTCTTGAAAAACCTCTTCTCGATGGCATTTTGAGACTTGGCTACAACGTGCCAACACCCATTCAGCGCAGAGCCATACCGCCAATGATGCAGGGAAACGACATTGTTGCCATGGCCCGAACGGGATCGGGAAAAACGGCGGCCTTCCTCATTCCTATGCTTCATTTACTGAAGGCACACAGCAAAATTGTTGGAGTTCGCGGGCTCATCCTGTCTCCCACGCGTGAGTTAAGCATGCAAATCCTCCGCTTCGGTATTCAGATTAGCAAGTTCTTGGATCTCCGATTCGTAGCACTTGTTGGGGGTAACTCCTTGGAACAACAGTTTGAGATGCTGGCATCCAACCCAGATATCGTAGTGGCAACACCCGGACGTATATTACACATTATGGAGGAAGCTTCACTGCAACTTTCCATGGTGAAATCCATAGTGTTAGACGAGGCTGATCGCTTGTTTGAGCTTGGTCTGCAACCACAAATTGTTGCCATTATGCAGAAGATTCCGGAGTCTTGCCAGCGGTCACTTTTCTCTGCAACAATGCCTAGTGTTCTCGCAGAGTTTACCAATGCCGGTCTCCACAACCCTGTGGTCCTCCGCCTAGATGCGGAAATGAAACTGAGTGATAAACTCAAACAGAGTGCCTTTTTTGTGCGAAATGACGAAAAAATTGCAGCACTCATTGTGCTGTTGAAGAAAGTGATTGGCATTGAAGCCAGTGACAAAAAGAGCGAAAGTGCGGAGAAGCAGGCCCTTGTATTCGTGGAGTCTAAATTCCATGTAGACTACCTGGAGGCAATCATGGAGGCTTACCATATCTCTTGCAGCGCCGTACACGGACAGATGGATCAGGAGGGGCGCCGCAATGCCGTTCGTGCCTTTGCCAAGCGGGAGACGAGTGTTATGATCGTGACAGATGTCGCCGCCCGCGGTTTAGACCTCCCTCTGCTGGACAACGTAGTTAACTTCTCTTTCGCACCAACACCCAAGTTGTTTGTGCATCGAGTTGGTCGCGTAGCGCGCGCCGGTCGCTCCGGGGCGGCGTACTCTATCCTAACCTTTGAGGACTTCCCCCACTACGTAGACCTCATGGCATTTCTTAACCGACCATTGCAATGCCGGAAAGAACCTGGGGACCTTCTCTTTACTGCTGACGACGGCTGCTACGGTCGTATGCCGGAGGACGCGCTGCAGCTTGAGCTGGATTTCATTCGACGGCTCGTGCAGAACGATGTGGAACTTAAGGGCATGACAAAGGTAGTAGAAAACGCTCATAAGAAGTTTGCCCGCACAAAGAAGAAGGCTACACACGATGGCATTCAAACGGCGCGGCAGAGTGAATATCAGTTTGATAGTACGCCGCTTCATCCGATATTTGTGGAACGGTTGGAAAAAAAGGAAATCGCCGCTGACGAGGCGCGTGTTGGGCTGAAACGTTTCAAGGCGAAGGAGTCTCTGTTGGAGATCGTCCATGGAGAGAAAATGATGGAAATCAAGAAACCAGTTACCGTTCAATCTCTCTGGAGGGAGCAACGACAGAGGGGTGAGGATAAAGAGGGGAGTGAAAAAGTTGACACTGGAAGCGATAAAAAGCAGGGAAAGCACGAATCTGAAAACTGTGTTTCAATGGTGGCTCGCAAGAATGGGGCGGTGAAGGGCAGCTCGACTATGGGAAGAAAGCTTTCACTCGCCGAATCGCTTCTCTTGAAAGCACAGGAGCGGAAGAAGCGTGAAAGAGAGGCAGTCAACGGTGAGGAGAACGATGATGTCGATGGCATCACGGTTTTTCCAGCGCGTGCCGCGTACCATAGCAACTCGAGTGCTGGTGCAATCGGCGGTATGGAGTGCAACAGTGACAAGTACCGCGACCGCGAGTTCTTTATGGAAGACGTCAAGCGCAACACCATTGAAGATGTCCACTACTCGGTAAAGGATGCAACGTTTGACATTGGAGCTGACACAGCACAGGAGGCACAACAGCGACGGCAAGTTTACGCTTGGAGCAAGAAGAAGAACCGATACGTTCGCATGAATGTCAACGATGCCAAAGCGCTTCTTCGCGGAGTGAAGAATGAGGCTGGTAAGGCGGTAAACTTCAAGACAAAGCTGAAGACGTACTCTAAGTGGACCAAAAAGAGCAACCTTCGCATTCAGGACGCTGGTGAGGAGGAAGATCTCGGGCCACTGCGCCAAGCACGCGATGCGCAGCGGCAAAATGAACGGGGAGTAGGAGATGAGGATGATGGATTCGATGAGACGGAGGAAGTGGACATCAGTAACCCTAATCAAGGAAAGAAACTGCGGATTGGACGGAAGCTGCGCCGGCTTCCAAAGGATGGTCATGTGCGTACTTTCGAGGAAATGGCTCTCATGAAGAGAAAGGCGGCAAAGGAGAAGGCACGGTTGGAGCGCAAAAAGCAGAAAGGTAAACGAAAAAGGTGAGGCTGATATTCGTGGACGGCTGCACTTTACTTCTTCTCTTTGCGTGGGTGAGTGGGAAGGATGCGGTTCACTGTTTCTCACAGCAACACGGAAAGCGTTTTGCGCAGAAATATCATGCAACATGCCTAGTCATTATTTTTCAATACGTGTAAAAGGGGGAATAATGCCCCTATAAATCTTTTTTCTTTTTTTT
>NW_027123231.1:41865-46621 GCF_001457755.1 Trypanosoma equiperdum
GTGCAGGAGGCTGATGCCTCATCCAACTTTTCACTTTGTACGTGAGGGTCCCCCTCATCTCTGATACGTGAATAACGCACTGTTACACTTGGGAGAGGAAGTTGAGTGTAGTAATAATCCTGTTTGTATAGCAACAGTAACAAAAAAGAAAGTGGGTGCTCGTTGTTTCGGATCCCTTCAACCATACGGCTGCAAGGGAATGTTGTTAGCTGAAAATAATTGAAATTGTATCGACTATTGCCTGAATGAATTACAGTTTACACACTCTCTTTCTATCTCTATTTTTTTGGTACTATTATTTGCCTTGTTTGTCAACAATTTTCTGCTTTCTGTTGTTGGATTTTGTCCACCACGAAAACTTTCGTACCACAATACCTGTCCTGAAACAAAAAAAAAAAGCTGTACATATCACCAAGTTAAGTTACTCATGTACGGCGTCACCCATCCGCGGCAAGGGAACGGCGGCCAAAAACGAAAACAGAAGAGGCCGATGGATCAAGCTGCAGCGACTGGGCCGCCTGTTCTTTTACCTTCCATTCAAACGGACGCACGTAGCGTTGTGGAGGCAAGGAACTTCGATGTAATGTGCGGGGCAGAAATAACAACGGCCACTGAACAGAAGTATAGGAACACCGGTTCGATGAGTAGTGGTGTCCAGGGGTTGGACTCATCTCCAGAGACAATATTGAATATGAACAAGGAGGCTATGTCGCTTCTAAATAAAGGTAAGATGGGCGCTTGCGAAGACGTGTTGCAGACGGCGTTGCAACTAGCGGAATCAGGGGTGCAGAACTGCCGTCATGCCATCATGATGTCGGCTGACCCAACAAAGCAGGAGGAACTTGAGGCGTGGCAGCTTGTCTTCGCAACAACACTAAGCAACATGGGTTCCGTCCAACGTCGCGTTGATCAACCACAGGACGCCTTGCGGTATCTGCAAGATGCGTGCGGCGTAGAGGAAGAAGTTTTTGGACAGCCAACCTGCTCCACACTATTGAATCTCTCAACTGTAATGCTAAACCTCGGGTTATTTGACGACGCACTGAACATGGCACGTAACTGCGCCAGTACAGCCGAGGGTGGAGACCCTTTACTCCACATCATCGCGCTGCATAACTATGGTATAGCGTTACGAAGTCATCCCTCAAGTGAAATGAAGCAGTCTGCCGCACCGGTTCTTATGAAAGCGTTGCGCGAGGCGGAGTCAAACTTAGGCAAGGACCACCCCACAACCCTTATCATCCGCCAACGATGCGGCATGGCAGCCGCAACACCAGCACGAACGTCAACACCTGGAAGGTCTGTTAGAACGCCACTACAGCAACGCAGATCGGGGAGTTCGGGCGCCAAGAGTAGTGTCAGTTCTGGATATTCAGTTAAACAAAGGGGAAAGCAGGGTTCTGGAAGCCGCACAAGTCGCGGTAACTCTACTTCAGGCAAGCGCAAGAGTGCCACGGGGCAGAAAGGTTCCACTCTCCCACCGGTCGCTCAAGCACCCGTTGACCGACTGCGGGTGAAGCAAGCCATACAAAGACTGGATTATGGTGAGATAAAGAAGGTAGTAACGACGAAAATGGAAGAGTGCGAATCAACTCCGTCAGCGGTGTCATCCGAGACTGACGAAGAACCAGTCACGCCTCGACCCTCCGCTCCCCCTTCGCATCTTCCACCTCCGCTCCCGCCCATCGCCGTGCAGGAAATGAGCGTGTCAACACACAACTCACAGAAATGTTCGGATGCCTCCCCTTTCACGCCCATTTTTGCGGTGCTAAACGACAATGTGATGAGCCTTGGATCGGCAAGTGGTGACAAATCTGCCTTTTCCAACGAAATGGTGTGGAGGTGGCAACCACCAGTTGAAGTGGTGGAAGCTGCGGTGCCGTCTCTGCGGGAGACTCAGGAGGAAGCCCCAACTTCGAAAGTCGAGGCAACCGCAACCCCGCCTGCTGTTCCTGCGGTTAATGAAGAGGAACAAGTAGTGCCAACGATCAAAAATGAGGAAAGGAAGGAAGAGATGATTCAGAAGCAAAGTAGAGCCAGCAGCATCAGACATTTAAACAAGCGAGGTAGCATGCGCCGTGGAAAAGAGAGAAAGAACGAAGAACGGGACAGTGATGTGCGAAACAGAAGCACCGGAAGTAAAAAGTCCTCGAAACTCGGTTGTTGTGGCGGATATGTCAATCTATGTGAAAGCTTCTCTGAGGGGAAGCCCTCATTCCTTCATTTTGGCGATCAGGAAGTTGCTCCACACGCTGCTGTGTCTGCAACTGAACCAGTGCAACACCAGTTCCCCGGTAGTGTGGGTCCCACCAACGATCCTGTTTCGCGAAGGGAACAGAGAAGGAGGGAAAGACTTCTTTTGGGTTTTGATGATTTCGATGACATTGACATCGACGAAGAAGAAGAGGAAGAGGAGGAGGAAGAAGAGGAAGAGGAAGAAGAAAAAAAAGAAAGGGAGAAACAGCGGGACGCGAAGGAAAGAGGTGAGGGAACTCCCGGTAGGTTCGCGGTTGGCGATGCGGAGCAAAAAGGTGAAAAAAAGAGGATGGGAATCAGCAAAATTATCGGAACTAGTCCAGCGGTGCGTCGCCTGCAGCGTATTGAAAAGGAGAAGCAAGAAGAAGAGGCTCTCCGAGCGCGTTGGGAGAGAGAAGCCGCAGAGCGAGCAAAGAAAGAAATTTTTGAGCGCTCACTAGAAAAAATTGTCCACCGCACGAGAGTACGAGCAGCCACCACTATCCAATTGGTCTGGATTGAGTGGTGGGAGAACATCGGCAAACGAAGGCGCGAGTTGTTGAACAAGCGGGCAGCCGATAGGGAAAGAAGGGAAAGGTTGCGGCTGGCACTTCTCGACTACGAAAGCCGTCTCGCACAGCAGCAAAGCAAGAAAGCAGCCCCAGCGGTCGTTGAGGTCGGTATTCCATCGGTCATTAAGTGTGTAAAGAGGTGGATGGAAAAAACAGCGTGTATTATTTATGCTGTGCAAAAGGGTTTGCGGCGTGAGGAACGAGACAACAACTTTTTCCGTTCAATGATTGTCAAAATACAGTCAGCTTGGCGGCGCATCCAAGCCAAGCGGCGTTCACGGGAAATTGCGATTACACGGGATCAGAGGCGAGCAGAAACTCTGGAAAGAGAACCTCAGGAGTATGCCGCTCTTGTCATTCAAAAGTTCGTCCGATGTGCCTTTGCGAGGCAAAAAAGGAAGCAGCTTAGAACAGAGCGCTACAGACCAGCAGTGATCAAGGTTCAGCGGTGGTTCCGCCAAACATATGCTCGCGCCCGAATGCGTGGCACCGACGTTGTGTCTTGCTGGAGAAGGAAGTACTCTGCGCGCCTTATTCAAAGGGCGTGGCGGGGGTATCTCGGTCGCCTCAACGATGCAATGAATAATCTTCGCTTCAAGCTGAACGAGACCCGCCGACGGGAACGCGAGGCGGCCACGACGATTCAACGTGTTGGCCGCGGGCATCTCTTGAGATGTCAGGTAGCAAAACGTGCGAAAGATATTGATCGCATTTACTCGACCATGCGCTTTTTAGAGTTGAAGGCTACGGATGGGGTGGAGGAACAACAGCCGCTGTCTACGCATGCCACGCTCCCCGCTTACCTTCCCTCCGATGCCGAGGAGGTGGCTCGCGTCGCCGAGCTGGAGCGGGAAAAGTATCATATCGGGATGTTTGTGGAGGAGGTGGCGAAGCGCGAGCGGGAGGCGTGGAGCGATGCGCTTCGCTTCCGTCCGTTTGAGGTGCAGCGGCGCCGCGCCGGTGAGGATCTTTTGTGCCAGTTAGAATTCAACGTTTACCGACGAGAGAGGGCTGCAACGAAGATTCAGCGGGAGTTCCGAGCTTGGCGTCGGGTACGTCACGACGTCCTTCGCGATAAGACACTCCTCATGAAAGGGCGGGGTGACTACATGCAAAACTTCTTTGACAATAAGGTTCAGAAGATGTTACACAGGAGGCGGTATGAAGGAGGAAAGGAACTCTACGGTGATCACGCCCGCCCCATGCGGGAAATGAAAGAAGAGGCGCAAAGTGAGCTGCAGGAGCTCTGCCCGCTGGTGCGCACACACGCCCATCCGACCGAATTGCGAACCCGTGAGGAACGATGCAAAGCGGAAGAAGAATTGCTACATGACGAAGAACTCGTGGCGAGCGAGCAGGTGTCGGATTGGCTCAACTTCAGGAGAGAGACGCTTATGAATCGGTTTAGGGAAGAGGTAAGTAGTGCCCGCGGCTCTTGCTTCTAGCTGAACTAAAGATTGGGGTGTAGGGCGTGGACTCCGTGTGTGAGAAAATATGTACGTATATTCGTGAGTTACGTACACGTGAAATGAAAACGGTTTCGTGCTGCTACACCCAATTTAAGGTCGAGGTTTCGCACAGCGAAGTTGTTGAAGTTCACACCAAATCCATTAGAGATGAGTCCACATCCCCAAAGTAAGGTGCTCACTGTTGTTGTTGTTGATGTCGTGCGAGGATTAGTGACAAGGGTTGTGTTTGCTCTGATGGGGATCACTGAGAGAAAGGAAGTGAATTCCCCAAGTGGCATGTACAGAAATAAATTCTTTGAAAACAAGAAAAAGGGGAAAAGGACTTGTTTAAGAGAAGTGAAAGGTTGACAAGGGGGGTGCTCCTTTTACCCCTTTCTTTTTTTCCCCATTAACAGGTTGGCAGAAAACTGTATGTCCCGTTGTGTGTGATTTTTTGACCATCCCCCATTTTCGAGTAGATTTCTCACGTTTTTTTTTTTT
>NW_027123231.1:46631-49135 GCF_001457755.1 Trypanosoma equiperdum
ATCTCCCTTTTTCATATGTATTGTCTAGTGTTTTATCCGTGACACTCAGATGTGGGGTGTGGAAGTTGCTGTAAAGGCAGAAAGAAGTCGCTTTCAGTTTATGTGTATGTTTGTGACCTTTCTCCCCTTTTGTACTTCTGTGATTTTGTCACTACATCACAAGTGATGGAGTTAGATACTGTTGCCACATTCTTCGCCCTTTCCCAAAGGGATTTTTGTTATTTTTGCTCAATCGGGATGTGAAGCTCCCCCACGAACAAACAAGCTATGTTTGTGCACCCTTGACTTTACTTTTCTTTTGTAATCATCTTGTTTCGTTTACACCTTCACATACATGCATATATAACTTCGTAACGCAGTTTAGGAGCATGATTCGGGATGCAGAGTTTTGGATAGAAGCGCGGCGGTTGAGCAATCGCGGGAACTCCATCTTTACTACGCTACTTCCGCTTCTGCATTCTCGTCAGTTAGCTCTGGACTCTGGTGTGCAGGTAAATGAGATCAATCCCGCATGCAAAGAGGTTCCTTTGACAGAAAATTTGCAAAGGAAGGAGCCATACGAGGAAAATAAAACCCTTCAGCTGCCCAGCGCCACCGCACCACGGGGTTCGGTATCGGAGAGCACATTACGCGTACTACAGCAGGCTATGATGTTTGCTGTCCCCATGTATGCCTTACGGTATCAAGTAACTGGAATGTCAATGAGTTCCAAGACAAGTGCAGTAGTAGATCGGGAAACGAAACAGGTGGCCACATTCGGAGCAGGGGACGGTGTACATATCCCGAATAATATTCGATGCCGCGGCTGCGCAGCAGGCGACAATTTCTTCGCAGTACTGACCGACCAGGAGGAAGTGTGGGCCTCCGGTGGGCTGCATGTGCTGACGTGTGATGAAGGCACATTAACCGCCTCCCCACTCGGTAAATCCAATGAAATGAAAAAAGTAGCATCCAAAGCCCTAATGGTGGTAGGAAACGGGCAGCGACTGTCGTGCCTTACCGAGTCTCTTTCGGTGCAGCCACTGTCAGTTGTATTGAATCCGGTAACATCTATTTTCCCCTTTAGACGCATACGTTTCATGGACATGGGATATGGTGATGATTGCTATATGGTGGGAATGGATTCCGTGCTGTACAAAACTGTTGTGTCGAGCCGTACGCTAGGAACGCCGCGGCGCATTATGACACTATCCCGAACCACTGTATCGCGTGTAGCAAGCGGTTCGGGTTTTTATGTTTTTATTGATGAGAATGGGCAGTTGTACACCATTGGATGCAACAACAAAGGTCAGTTGGGTAATGGACAGAAGCAGCACGCGCGGCGAAGACCTTTTCTTCACCAGTCGTTGCGGCACCACTACTTTGTTATGGCCGCTGCAGGTAGTGGACACTCCTTAGCTCTAACTAGTAGTGGCATGGTGTATGGAGCGGGTAACAATGAAAGTGGACAGTTGGGATTAGGCGAGCACGTGACTGAAGTGCTAACCTTCACTCCCATTCCTCTTCCTGCCAAGTGCACGGGAATTGCAGCAGGTCCCAAAGGCAGCATGTTTGCATGTGCCAACGGTTGCGTGTATACATGTGGTGCCAACGACCTAAGGCAACTTGGTTTGGATGTGGATGACCCGGTTGTTTATAGACCGATGCCAATGCCTGCAGTCACATCAGGGGTGGAGGCATATTACATGGATTTTGGAGCGTATAGAAGCCCACCGGTGGCGGTTCTTAGGTCATTTTGCTCGTCAATTCCATCACTGGATGTCAGTGATTTGGATAAACCGGAGGTGTTGCCAAAACCCGTGTCGTCAACAGTGTCGGTTGTCTCTGAAGAAGTTCCGGATACGCCGCAGTTGCCTTCACCATTGCTTCCGGAGGATGGCGTGGAGAACCTTCCGGAACCTTCCGTAAACCACCATCCTTCGAAACGAAGGGAAAGAAAAGAGATAAAGGAAGAAAGGGAGAAGCAAAGCTGTGGAAAGTGTTGTGTGGTGTTATAGACATATTTCCCCTCTGTGTCCTCTCAATTCTTCCCATACGCACACGTGTATTACTTCCCTACACATTTTGACGTACGATATCCCTTTAATTATAATTTCCCCCTCCCCTTCCGCTTCGTCCTCATTCTTCCATTCCATTAGGTACATGCAAAGGGATTCCTTTTTTTGTTTGTTTGTTTTTGCGTTTGTGTGTCTTTGAATTTGTTTGATTTGTTACTGTTGCTGTTAGTAGTGATTATGGGTGGTGGCCAAAACACGTTTGCTGTTATTGAGAGTGGCTATGGTTGTTTTGTTTTGTTTTCACTTCCTTTTTCATTCAGTATTTTAGACGCCTATGCAAGACTTTCTTTTCCCATTTTTTTTTCTCCTTAATTTTTCCCGTTTTCGCTTTCCTCATGCAGAGTTCCTCTGCATTGTGACGATGTTTGTTTCCACACAGAGACACACATAAACAGACACGTGAGAAAAATTAAAAAGGAATATATATATATATATATATATATATAT
>NW_027123231.1:49172-49447 GCF_001457755.1 Trypanosoma equiperdum
GATACCTTTCTATTTTCTTTTGTTTCGTTTGCATTTCCTTTCGGATTGCCTGAAAGCTCAGTTGTTTTTCAACATGAACCCCTTCATTGTTTCTGTCGTCGCTTGTTTCCTCCTTCCCACACCCATTTCCCTCCACTTCCTCATCAAAATTGAGCTTTTTAGAAAAGAAATATATTTATTTTTATATGTATAATTAATAAATGCAAGAGTTTAGGCACTTAACTTTATGTATTTTTTTTCAATTTTTTTTTATTTTTGGAAAAAATATCATGTTT
>NW_027123231.1:49457-50120 GCF_001457755.1 Trypanosoma equiperdum
TTATTATCGAATAATAAGTATTAAATTTTTAACAAGAGTGCACGATGCGATGGCGGTTTGTTATTTTCTTCCTTTCAGCAAAAAAAAAAGTCTACCGCCCACGATGGTATCGTCCGAAATTTTTTTTCTTTTCCTTCCTTTCTTTTTTTTACCTCCACAAAAGTGGTGAGTGTTTTAATAAGATAACACGAAAAAAAAAAGGGGGCGGAAAGTTAACGGAGGCAATTAAAAGGAAGATGATTTTTTTTTAAAAAAAGAGAAAAGAAAAATGTTTTGAAACAAAATAGAGAGGCGAATGGAGGGAAGGGAAAAGGAATAGTCGCGACACAAATTAAAGGTGAGAGAAAGAAAAATTTCAGGTATACAGAGAGTTACGCCTATACTTATATATTTATATAAATGTATGTATATATATATATATATATATATATATGTGTGTGTGTGTGTATGTGTGTGTTGTTTGATGTTGTACAGTTGCGCAGACTAAATTGGTGGGAATAGTTACGATGATGATGATGAAGATAGTGATAATAAATGATGATCATTGACGCAGTGACCGCCGCTTGCCTTTTCAAGGCTCCCATTTCAGTTTTTTTGTCACGTTTGTTTGTTTTTTTTTTTTTCATTGTTCATTCAGTGGTTGGTGTTTTCTTTTTATTATTT
>NW_027123231.1:50130-67960 GCF_001457755.1 Trypanosoma equiperdum
CGTCACGTTTGTTTGTTTGTTTTTTTCATTGTTTATTCAGTGGTTGGTGTTTTCTTTTTATTATTTTCCTTAGTGGTGCTGTGCGGGCCGTTGTGTCACTTTCATGTGAGCACGCCAAGTCGGCAACGTTGCGCGACCTTCAATTATAACCCGAAGGAATGGATTGAAATGAAACGAAATGAAGCAAATAAATAATTCAGTACATGAGTAAGTGAATGACTGGAAAGCAAAGAGGTATTAACGTCAACGCCAACAAGAAAAAAATGAAGAAATCAAACAATCGAAAAAGGAAAAAAAAGGGAAAAAAAGAGGAAAGGCAGTGTTTATTGCTGGGAAATGAAATATAAGGAGGTGATAGGGGGGGGGGAATCACGTTTAAAATAAAAATAACATCTGTAGGAGTTTTATTTGCATGTATTTGTATAGGGAAGCAAAAAAGGAGGGGAAAAGGGAAGAAAGCCGTGTGGTGACGCGATTACCACATTGTGTCCAGGTAGAGTGCACATTACATAAACAAACGTTTAAAAAAAACAGGGAGAGGAAGCGAAAACAAACGGAACAAGCAAAAAAAAAGAGAATGCGAATAGTAACAATTCAAACGCAGGGATACATATATATATATATATATATATGCTTATGCTTATGAAGTGAGGCGGTGCCAAACGCTGCTGCATATGCATATCTTACATTATTTCCATTTTTCCCCCCTTCTTCTTCCTTTCTCCGTTTTGCTGCTGTTGTTGCCATCGTCGCTTCTCCCTTACTTTTTTTTCTTTTTTTCACTTTTCCCTTCTGCAGATCCAACCACTTATTTGTAGTGACATACGGTAATCATAATAATAGCCAGTAAGTTGCAGCAACAAATCCGTGCCAACCCGCAATTTCCCGTGTTGTCATACTTATGTTTATTGCCCGAACCCTTCCAGTCTTGCGGCAGGCGATGCCGCGCCAACGATCTTTTCTTTCATCCGTATTGAAGGGACGTCGCAATACACCAACATATTACAGTGGCCGCGGTGATATGGCGGGGAATCCCGATATTTTAGCGGAGGCGGCGTGCTGCGGCCGGCCTGATGCGGAATGGGCGTGGCTGAGGCTTTTGTGTTTTGTGTGTGTTTCCTCCACTGTTGGGGTGTGGCTTTGGCAAGTGTACTTTTATAAACAGGCAATGTTCTTCAAAGATGAGCCCTGGTCACCCTTTAAGAATTAAGGCAAAGAAGGTCAAAGAATTTCCGGTGGGAAGTACTGTTAAATGCATTTGACTGCGGTTCACAGACACACAAACACATCTCTTCCACCTCTTCCGATTCCTCCGTTTCCAACACAAAAACCGGCACGCCTTCATTAGTTTGCAGTGGCGCGTCGGTATGGTTGCTCGTGTATTGTGCGACTGTCCTTAAGTTATCGTGTTATTGGTTTCCTTTCGGCCCATGCAACGCATGCATGCATACATGAATAATATATATATATATATATATATGCACCTTCCTTTTCTTTATTTTTTTTTCTATAAAAGCACACAATACTTAATAAAATTTTGATCTTTCTGAATACTGTTCTTTGGCGTGAGCATTGATTCCCTCAACAACCATTAACACTACTTTCTTTCCCCTGGTCGGACCACGCAGTTGGCAAACACCCACCAGCATAAAGGAAATTTGAAAAGAAGAACGGAAAACTACGAAGAAAAAACTTAAGGTACGTGCAAAATAGGAAGCACACTGACATTGCTCGTGCTTCCGGGGTTACAGCGGTGCAGGTGGAAATGAAGCCTACAAAACCACTACTTTACATAACGGGATACGGACCCTTCTTGGAAGTAACGGAGAACCCCAGCGCCACCATTGCGCAAAGTGTAGCGGAACAGGTGAGACAAAGTGGCGAAGCGGATGTCCATCATGAAACACTAGACGTGAACTTAGAGGCCGTTTCCAAATATTTCAACCGCCTCAATGAATCCGTCACCGCTCATCTGGAAGCCACACATCCCGAGAATCGAGTACTTCTCGTCAACGTGGGCCTTCACAGTCGCGAAAAGGAAAAGGTACTGCGGCTGGAAGTGCGCGCCTTCAATGAACTGGAGGGAAACCCCATCGATGATGAGCTTCCCTTGAGTACATGCAAAGACAGTGCTTTCGTGAAGGGATGCAAGCTCGAAACAACAACAGCCCTCATAGAGGAACTCAATGCGATTGAGAGAAATGGTAGCGATCATCACGAAAAGCCTCGTTGGATTATTTCTTACGACGCGGGGCGATATTACTGCAACTATGCACTGTACAGAGGCGTGAAGATGCAGGAAGCTCTAAACAACCGCGTGTTTGCCGTGTTTTTGCACATTGTAGCATCCACTGTCGTGTGCATGGAAGAGCAGGTTGCGCAGGTCCGCATGCTTGTGTCACACCTCTTGAAACACATGGAAGCAGTTGAATGACTTCATTTACAAGCTATTCTTTTGGGCGTACCGTTTGATAGTTTGTTTATTCTGCTGGTTTTGTTGGTTGGGTTTACCTTTGATGGCTCATTATTACTGGGGTTTCTGTTGATGCCGCAAGCGGGGCTACCTATCACAGTGGTGTCGCTGTTGAAAGGGCGCTTAACGAAAGTGCAGAATAGCCAGACACATACATACATATATATACGTACGCTTATTTATTGGTAGTATACGTCTCTGTGTGTATCTGCGTGTGTTTTGCAAAAAGCTCTGAGTTCCACAGACGGTTTACCTCAAAGAGGAGGTGTTTCCCCCACTTTTCCACTTGCATCCTCGATTTTATTTTATTTTTTTTCTTGCATACGTGAGATTGAGGGTCCACCCTCATGAATGCCTAGTGTCTTCTCTATATCAGAGAGTCCTCCAAACCACACGCGTTAATTTTATGAAAATTTCTTCTTCCTCTACCACACATTCCCCTCCCCTCCTTCTCTTCTTTTGTTGCTGTTGTTGTTGTTATTTTTACTTTTCCCCCTCTTATGAGCGAAGAAGTAGATTGGTTGGGAAACGGGGGATTCTTTTCTTCCACCGTAATAGAAGTGGCCGTAATCAGACACCATAATATCGGGAAGAAAAAGGAGGAGGTCATCACCTCCATGCAACCACCTTCACCAACTGTATCCTTCATTGAATATGTCCTTTTGGCACTTGAGCTTCCACCAAACATGTTTGTCTCCAAACTGGCCGCGTGCTGCACGATGCTTTTCCTAACGCGCTCAGACCCAAAGCTCCTACGGGAGTTGTGTAGAAAGTGGGTAATACGATTCAAAAAAGATCGGCACCTGATTATTTCCCGGATTCGGGAAAGCACAAGGAGTGCTAATTGCTCTGATATGTACTCGAGAGCATCCATGGATAGTGTTGTCGAGAATCTTCCGGGCTCAGATGAGTGTGACCCACAGAACTGTATGGAACATTTTCTTCACCTGATCAACACGTTTGTGCCGGAGTATTTTTCTTGGAATTGGCACCACACAGAGTTGATGATTCAAACCAATAGAAAGTCGGAGGACTTTGTACGCGAAAGGCTGCTTCCACTCTGTAGGAATAGCAGCGAGGATGCTGATGGATTGGATGACGAGGATAAGGACAAGGACGAAGCTCTGGCGTCCTTTTTGCTTAGTAAACGGCCTGCGGATACTCGGGGCTTTAACAAATGCGAAGAAGCATGGACAAACGGCCTCGAAAACCCTGAGCGGCCCCCTCTTGAAAGGTATGCATCGCGCATTCGTTTCGCAACATTCAGCAACCTCCGCAACTGTTTCCGCCAGTCACCACATGGCGTGGTGCTCATATTTCACGCTAACTATTCTTCAAAGAGTTGCGAGACGCTGAGGACCTTTGAGGAAATTCTCATGAAACAGATGCTGAACCCTCAACCACAGGTGTGTGTTGTTCACATTGTTGCAGAGCCTGAACTCGCGCGCTTATATCAAATAAATTGGTTCCCAACGATCATCTATGTGCCACCGCTATCCCAACCGAAGAGCGGCCCATTGCTGGAAGTTGTAGAGTCTAACACCAATGGTAATGGTTGTTCATTCAACCAAGTGCGCACGAGTAACGGTACGCCTACCATTCGGGGCACTGGGGGTGAAGCCGATGATGTATCATGCGACGCATTGCCACCAGTGCGTCTGGTGTCATCGGATGCGGAGGAGTCAAGCGATGATTCCCCCTGTGCAGCAAGTCCATTGCAAGAAGAGGAAATATCACCCTCTGTTAAACATAAGAAGCACCGTGTGTATCCGCCAGAAGGTGACTTATCGGCTCCGTCGCTTGCAAAGTGGATAAATAGCAGAGGTTCCGTAGCACAGCTGATGCCTGCGGATAATCGTGCGGTTTCACGCATTAATCAGCTCCCTGAAAGGAAGGGATTTCCGAATGGTTTGAAGCATTCGTCGTCGAGGGACTCTCTGCAGACGTTGAGTTCCTCTGCGGAGGCGGCGGATTCTCATGAAACCAGCGCAAAGGCACCGGTGTTCATTTTTCTGGGAGGAGGTGTGGCTGCAGGGAAAAGCACTGTAGTGTCTGTGCTTTCTGGTAGTTTATGGTGGGAGGAGCACAAGGCAAATAGCGTCATCATTAGTGCTGATAACTACAAGAGCCAGAGTTACCTGGTATCGAATGACATGGAGAAGCAGCACGAGTATAGCACACGTTTGGCAGAGGAACTCATGGTGAGAGCAGTGAATGGGAGGCGCAGCATTGTGTTTGATAGTACAATGATGTGGAAACCGTTTGTTCAGCAGGTGATTGATATGGTGCGCAATTCCCATCGTGTGCTGTACGAACAGGGACCGGGCTATCGGGATGGTGGAAAAGTGGAAGAATACTTTAGGACGGTGGGACCACGGTCAGAGTCTCACCTTCCACCATATGTAATTCGACTCTTAGCAATAACGGTTGAGCCTGAAGTTGCGGTACGCCGCGGAATCCTTCGCAACTTCTCAACAGGACGAAGCGTGCCTATCAAAACTCAACTTCGCTCCTTCCGCCTATTTGCAGAGAACTTTGTGGAATATGTTTCCCTAGTAGATGAAGCTACGTTATACAACAACAATGTGATTGTTGACCTCGAGAAGGGCGAACTTCCGCCGGTGGTAGCGGAAAAGCGGGAGGGGAAACTGGTGGTAGTTGATCACGACGCCTATGCACTTTTCTTAGGACAACGGGGGTTAAATGAAAATGCTGGGAATGCACTTGAGCTCTACAACCCCAAGCAATCCTAACACGGGAGCAGCGAGGGGTCGGGCGCGTTATGACCATTTGTTAATGTGCGCTTTCGGGTCGATAAAATATATGGATGGACGTAGGATATTGTTGTTGTTGTTATTGTTATTTCGTTTTTGTTTTATCATTTACACGTTTGGATGCCGTCGTTGCGGTTCGTATTAGTAGTGACATTTGTGCTGCTGTATTTGGTGGTGGGCTGGCGGTAGGGGAATCTGCATTGAGAAGGCTTTAATTAGTACTGTGTTCGTCATTTTTCCTGTTATTATTATTATCATTATTATTATTATTACTATTATTGTATGTATCTTATGTGTGCGTGCCTTCATATGTCCGTTTACAAATACTTAAAAAAAATCAGAGGGAAGTGGGAAGTGGTCCAAACAGGTTCAACTAATAAGTGATGGCGGAGGAGAGTGTTTGAACAGAGAAGGGATAACATAGCAACCGTTCTAGCTCATATAACATCGGTGTTGATTTCTTTTCGGTGTGCGTGTGTGCGTGTTTTGTTTTGTTTGTTTGTTTGTTCTCTTTTCAATTAAAACGGTAATCCCACAGTAATATCTTGCATGTACATATACACGTGTAAATGTGGGTTTTTTTTTGTCCCTCCCCCTCCCCTACCTTGGCCCTTGCTTCCCCAACCGCCAGCCTCTGGTACAGAAAATATGAGAACATTAAGGTGAAGGAAAAGGGTAGGCAGGGTTGTTACCGTTTAAAGAGGAAAAAAAAACTAGAAGAGATAGGGATAGGGATATTACTGTCCGTCACTTTTCTTTTCATTCTTTCTTGGTCTTATCATTTTCTGTTCCTTCATTTCTTTTCTCTCTCCTTCATTTCTTTTTTCTTTTTTTTTTTATTTTTATTTTAACTTTATCTTTCCTCTCACTAATGGTGGTGAAATGGAGGAAAGCGGGAGAAGCGGTTGGTTTCGTCGTTGGGGTTTCTTTTCCCGCTCAACAACCGAGTAAAAGTTACATTCATGCACGCGCAGGCGTGGAGCTTTTGGCGCCGCTTCCTTCTCTTCCTTTTTTTTCTTTGTTTGTGTGTTGTTGGTGTCGTTGTTGTTGTAGTTGTGTTCTATAATTATTCGTGCAAAGTGCTCCCATTAATATCTGGACTTTATGTTATCCCCTTTTTTTTTCTTTTTTTGCCCTCCCCTCACCTCCCTTTGTTCTCTTCTCTTCCACGCCTTTTCTTTCATACACATATGCACTCTTTTGTGTTTCCCCTTTTTTTTTTCATTTTATTTAAAGAAAGAAATAAAAAGAATCTTTTTCAAACCCGTTTGAACCATTTCTCATTTGGTGTAGGGCTGAAGTCAAGGCCTGCTGAACGCATTAGTTTGCTCGGGGAATTGTTGTGCTGCATTTCCACCACTCTCTTCCCTTCTCTGAATAGTACCTTCCCTACTATCATATTAATTTATATTTATTTATATTTACATATAAATAAATCTGTTGTTGTTGCCATTTGTGGGGGTGTTTTTTTTTCCCCCCCCCCCCTCCCCTCCTTCTTTCCTTTTAAAGTTGTTGTACACATTCATCTTTTCTTTTTCTTTTTTGTGCGTAGGAAATAAAATTTTAACAAACAAACTTGCTCATACACTTACGTTGCCTCCACAAACACACACACACACACTTACATCCAACACCGCAGCAGTGTGTTGCTGCTCTTGGACAGTGGAACCCATTGAAAGGCAAACTAAACGAGTAACTAAAAAGGGCATTCGTACGTGTCAAAAAAAAAACAGTGGAGGAAAGATAAAAAGTAAAATAGACAAAGCGGGCGATTAGTGCAATCATTGTTGTTTGTTTGTTTTTTTTTCTTTTTTGCCCCTTAATAAGGCAAAGAGACGCAACAACATTTTTTTTTAAAAACGGTATCACTTATATTAGAGATATGTTTCGAACGTTACCCTTGAGGTCAAGTATTCGCATGGTGGAGTGCCCGCGCGATGCGATGCAGGGCTTACCACATTTTATCCCAACAGAACAAAAGATACGGTACCTTAAAGCTCTCCTGAAGTGTGGCTTTTATGCTCTTGATTGTGGTTCTTTTGTGTCACCGCGAGCAGTTCCTCAAATGCGTGATAGTACCGAAGTTATCGCTAACTGTTGGAAAACTATGCAAGAGGAAAAGGCAGCGCCTAAGTTGTCTGTTGTTGTTGCATCACTCGCTGGGTTTAAGCAGGCATTGGAAACTCCGGGAGTGAGTGTCATTGGGTATCCGATTGGTTGCTGCGAGCGGTTTCAGCAACGTAATGCGAAAAAGAGCATTGCAATGTCCCTTGATGAAATTAGAAACATAAAGGAGGCCACAGATGCTTTCAATGCGCAACGAAGCTCAAACCCCGTGGCTCCCAATGAAGACGTCAATGGGAGGGAGCTTCTCATTTACATTTCTATGGCATTTGGTAATCCGTATGGCGAGTCGCACAGTATTGATTTAGTGGAAAAATTGGTAGGAGAACTTGTCGCATCGGGGGCGCGTGACATTAGTCTTGCTGACACCACTGGAGTAGCGCAACCGCCCCTCATATTTGACACCTTCACTCAATTACGGAAGAAATTCCCTGATGTAACATTTGCTGGACATTTTCACAGTAATGCGGTGGAGGCGAGAGGGAAAATTGTTGCAGCGTTGGATGCCGGTTGCACGATGATCGACAGCGCGCTGTGTGGTATGGGCGGTTGCCCATTCGCTAAAGATGACGGTCTTGTGGGAAATGTTGCGACGGAGGTGGTGGTGAAGGCGCTTGAGGAGCGTGGCGTCCTCCCCGCTGCTCTCAATAAGGAGCAACTAAAGAAATGCGTCCTCATCAAACAGGAGATTTTTGGTGTGAGCGTGAGAGACATGTTGATTTCACAAACACTGCACGATGAGAAGCGGTTTGCGACGTTATGCCAGGAGCACTTTAAGTTGTATGATGTTAACGACGATGGTACTTTGGATTATGAAGGATTTAGAGATAGTATGATTCATGTCTTTGCTGAATTGGGTGCACCACAGCCATCAGAGGAGAAAATACGCAGCAGTTTCGCGAAGGTTGATATCCAAAATCTTGGGTTTATTACAATTGACGCGTACACGATGGGTGCAAGGCGCTTACTCGTCAAGAGATTGGCTTCCAACACCAACACAACAACTAAGAATGAAGAAAGGGGGGAAGGTGTCGTTGAAGCATCTTCCTGCTGAGCATTCTAAAGGTTTGCTTTTTTTTTTCTTTTTATTATTTGTTGTTGTTGCTATTGTTTGGTTTTTCTTTCCCCCCCCCCCCTCCTCCCTCTTCAAACTCGTGATTGGGACTTTAGGAGGGACCAGGGGAAGGGAGACGAGTACCGTAATCATGGCTGGTTAATGGCACCTCTATCATCCAGTCTGTGTTTCCCAAATTCACAAATCAAAACCACAGAACCGAAATTATGGGATAACAAAATGAAGAACTTAAGACAATGATGTGATGCAGGATAAAAAGAGGAACGGGGCATGAATGCACACAAACAGAAACCCGTACACACGATGTATGCAATATGTACTGTTTGTAGCAGAAAGAAAAAGAGGGAGGGAGGGAGTGAGTGAGAAAGAGGAAAGGAAGCTGATGGCGCTTCTCCCGGTTCCCTTTTACTCTGTCTTGTATCTCACACTTGATTTCTGTGACCTAACTTTTATCTGCTTCATACTTTTTTTTTTCATTCACTGTCTTCGGTTGACTCGTTTGTATCCCTCTTTTTCTCTTTCCATTTGTTTCCATTCCTTCTGTCATGTCCTTCACTCCTTTTCCACTCATACGCACGGTCCATCTGCATGCTCATGTGTGTAATATACCGTGTCTCTTTGGAAAGTTCAGTAGTGAAATGTGTTTGATGCAGTTCAAAATGCGCATATCTCTAAAGATCACTTTTTGTTGTTGTTTTTGTTGTCGTTGTACCAATATTTGCAGCATTTATGTACTTGACATTTGCGTCTACTACCTGTTGGTTCTTTGTTCTCTTTACGCTACTTTCAATTTTTCCCCTTTTTTGTTATTATCTCCTTTAGTGCATAAATACACGAAGAGGAAGTGAGGCGGGGCTCATTCCCATTTGGCTCGCATCAGTGGAGACAACTTGTGGTGTTGCTAACGGAACCGTAAGCATTTAGCACCGGAGTTGTTTTGTTTTGTTTCCCCCTACACACACACACACACACACAGATGACGGCAATTGCGATGAAACGGATTGCTAAAGATCTTAACGTTCTAAAGACGGACATTAGTCGTAGTGCTCCGGTGGTGTCTCTCATTGCCGCTGTTGAAAGTGAAAACGTTTATCAATGGCATATTGTGGCACGGGCTCCAGCCGACAGCATTTACAGCAGTAATAGTGATGAAGCACAGCATAAGAAGAAAAATGCATATCGTCTTTCAGTAATATTCACAGACGATTACCCCGACAAGCCACCAAAGGTAAGTTTCATTACTAATATTTATAGTCCGCTTGTTGGGGAAAAGGGTGATGTGTGTGAGCGACTCACTGAAAAGGATTGGACACCAGACCAGCGTGCAACTAATGTTATTATGCGTGTCCTCAATGAGGTGTTTAGTGGATATAAAAACAATGACGATTATGATTTAAACCACGACGCACGCCGTTGTCTAAAGGAGGAACCAGAGGTATTCGAAAAGCGAGCTCAATGTCCGTTTTAGTTGAAACGCGAAGCACAAAGAAGGAAGAGTGGAAGGGGAGAACAAAAAGAAGCAAAAAAAAAAAAGAGGACGCAGATTTTTTCATAAAAGAACACAAAAAAACTTATTGAGCGAAACGCGTAATTGCCGCTGATGGTGTTTTAATTTTTGCGCCCGCATGCCGCATATGGATGAAGCCACATGTCTTCCATCCAACCGGAAGTTACGGTGTACAATATCGTATAGGTGGAAAAGGAAAAGAAAGCGAAAGTCTTTTGGATATACCGTGTTGTTGTGGCAAACGCATAAATAGACGAAGGCACAGATATTTTCCACCTCACATCGATGTTGTGAAGAAAAGTAGCTTTACATTGGCGTCACATTTCAGTAACCACTTTTTTTTATTATTTGAAACTGATTGGGCGCAAAGGCGGGGAGATTTTCTTTTTTTCTTTTTTGGGGACAAGATCAAAGGATAACAAATAATAAAAATACCACTTCTTCGCCTGTCGGCAATACCTTTTCCGTCACCCCCTGCTACTTACATATATGGTTTCAATGTGCGTTACCGATTTATTTACATTTTATGCGCTGGTGTTTTGTTTTCCCCTTCTCCACATCACACACAACCACACCCTTCTTTTTGTCCTATTTGTCGTTTTTGTTATTTATTTATTTATTTTTTTTTTACGACCCTGTCCCGTCCTCGCAACCAAAATATTTTTCTCCTCCTCTTCTTCTCTTCTTTTCATACGTGGTACGCAACGATATAATGTTTTTGTTTGTTTTGTTTTAGCAAAGGAACGAGACAGAGAGAAGTTGAATCGATGAAATGGAAAGACTGTACCGTAGCCACATTCGCAGGTGCCACTGCCCGTGTGAAGTTAATATTTGCCTTCCGCGCTCTTTCCCCTTATTTGTAATGCAACGAAATGTCATACAATCAAACAGTGGAAGAGGCCTGCGGAGTATTTTGGATCAATATGAGGATTTCAAGCTCATCATGCAGCTTCGCAAAAATGGACGGGGGAATTATTACAGATATCAACAGAAATTGTGGCCATCAGCTGAGGCTTTAGAGAGAGATATGACGGAGAGACTTTACAGCAGCACCGAACGCACTCCCCTCGCGCTTTTGCCGCAACCGAAAAGAGCACCATCGCCTCGCACATGTGTGCTTGAGGGGTGTGGTGCAGCGGCATTGTTAGAAGGAGCGGAAAATGCCGTACAGATCAGTGAGGACCTAAACGACAATCAAAAGGAAGTGAATGAGCCGTTAGATCTCACGGACTCGACGGAAACAATGTTTGCCGAGCTTTATGGTACGGATCAGAGTATCAATAATAAAATCATCACAGATAACGACCTACAGGGGACTGTGCTGGAAGCGGCTCAACAGCGTGCGAGGACTCTCATATTCAATGACCTTCGGGTTAATGAGCTCGCAACTTCTCCAGCAGTTGCGTCCACTAATTCGAGAAGAACAACAACAATACTGTCCGCCAAAGATAAAGGTAGCATGGCGTGGGAGGCGCTCGGGCTCTGCCCCACGTTGAGTAAACAAGTTATAGCTAAATACAGTGCAGCGCCCACGCGACTTCAGTGTCGCCTCCTTCCCGCCCTTCTTCATGAAGATCATAACGATGTATTGTTTAATGGCGTGACGGGGAGCGGGAAAACTAGTGCGCTTCTTCTTGCCCTCTTACAAGCGGTCCGAAACGAGTCTGCCGGACTGAATGTATTTGTTGCTAGTAATGCCATTACTGCCATGCGAGCCCGCGACCAGTTGCAGGCACTCTGTGGGGAACTGGGTGGTGCCATGGTGGACCGACCTCGAGACGATTACACATGGTTGTTTATGGGCATCTTTTCAGGAGAATATGAGGCGTACTATCGAACCCTTCGCCGTTCCCTGAATAGTGATCACGGACCCGTGCGGATCTTTATAACGACGGCAGACACTTTTTGCCAATTGTTATTCGAAAAGAAAATGGAGTTCGAGGCATTTGGTTATCTTCGCCGTGTTTACGTTGATGATGTGGGTGTACAACTTCCAATGGTGCCCCCTCATGCTCCCGTACACGAAATGCGGGAGAGGCTTCGGAATCCGCTCCCATGCGAACTGTTGCTTGGAACCCTGCATCAACTGCCGGGGCCTCACATTCGATCCATCTTGCAGCTGGGGCTCGTGTCGGCCGATATGGAAACTGCGCTCAAAGATCATTTAAAGTCGTTGTGCGTAAAATTGGAGCGCCACACGATTGTTCTTTCCGCTGTGCGCATTCCCTCAACGATACACTGTCTTTTTAGCTTTCATCTCGCCCACGAGGATGTGTACGAATACGTTGTGCAACTCATCTGGAATGCACGGGCTACGATCCCTGGTCGGGCGGTGATATATGTCCGCTATGAAGACAACATCCTACAGGTGCGCACGAAGCTACGCCAGCTTGGAATGGATGTAAAGCTCTTCTCAGAAGTTTACCATGATGGTGTGTTTCGTGACTCATGGAAGTTTCTCTTGCTACATGAATCAGAGGCGTTTGGGGTTGACTTACCGCTTGTCTCGCATGTCTTCATCACATTTTGTCCCCACAGCACATGTTCCTTCCAGCATATGTGTGGTCGAACCGGACGACTGGGAAATGTTGGTTGGGTGTACACCATAACAGACAAACGTGAAGCAAAGGCCGTGCGTGAGGTGGTCACACAGCTGGAAGTTGATTTTTGTAGTCACGTGGTTGACAGCAATCTTGCACAAGTGCCACCCAGCGATATGGACCGCCTAACAAAGGAGTTTGAGCTATATGGGTTGGATCCGCAGTATGCAGTGAGGCAACACTACGTTGTCCAGAGTGAGAATCCAGACATGGCGTACCGCAGTCGTGAGTTCTTTAGTAAGCCGGCGGAAAAGCAGTTCCAGATGGAGGACTACACGCCAACGCCGGTGTTGCATAGGCGGTTCGTTAACGCAAAGAAGTTGGCTAAGGACGTGGAACGGGACCCTTCTGTGGCACTCACCTTACAGAAGGAAGGATTACTGAACAGCAAACTTGCTCCAACGAAAAAAATGAGAAACCTTCTCAACAACAAGAGCCGAAGCTTCAATGCAGCACTTTATGGTATGAAGAGTAATAAATAATGGATGTCCATGAGGTTACCAGCACCATTTTATCTTCCAATTCTTCTGTGTGAGGAACGTTCAATTTGCAAGGCTACCGGCGAATCCGAGCCTTAGGGATATTAAAAAATAAATGTACGTTGGGCATGGAATTCTATGGTTGTGTGTAAAGATGGCTCGTCTCATTGCGGAAACTGATGTGATAAGAATGATTCTTTTAGGTCGGGGGGGAGGCCGGGAGAAGTGGTTGATGATGATATCCCTCCTGTGAAAGTGCGGTCGTGTAATTGTGCGAATCAATAAACAACACTAATAGTGTTCGCCATGATGTGTTCGACTTTTTTTTTCTTTCTTTCTTTTTTTCCTCTGCGCTATCATGAATTATGGTCGAACAGCTGCTGTACGGTTTATTCGCTCACTAGCTTGGGTCTCCGCCTTTTCTTCTTTTTTTTCTTGCACATTTTGTGTGGCTCACACCCGCTTTAAATAATCCTTTTTTTTTTTTTGCTTTCCTGTCATAAAGGTGTACCCGCAGGAGGGTCTCATAGTTGATCACATCTTCACTTTTGAATGACCACTCTATCTTTAGATTCAACAGCGGTACGTGTTGTTGCCCGCTGTAGGCCCCTTCTTCCGAGTGAACGAAACCACACAACCTCCCGAATTCAGATTAACGCAGAAGCTGGGACAATTACTCTTGCCGAAAAGGGATTAGGGGTTGGTCGTTGTTTTACATTTGATCGTGTTTTCCTTCCCAACGCGCAACAGCACGATGTTGCTGAAGAGGTGAGTCCACTGATCAGTCACGTACTCGAAGGATTTTGTGCCACCATTTTCGCATACGGTCAGACAGGTAGCGGAAAGACACACACAGTCGAAGGGTTTGAATACATTCGTAACGGTAGGGGTGGCCCTAAAGTCAACATAGACACAGACCCCGAAAAGCATGGTATTATTCCCCGCGTGATACAGCTCATTTTCGATCGTGTTCGGGAAAAGCAGTTCGCAGATGCTAACACATCATATCACCTTAAGTGCAGCTATTATCAGATATACAATGAACGGGTTACAGATTTGCTGAATCCCTCATCGGAAGCTTCTAAAGGCACTGGTCTAAAGGTACGTTGGTGCCGTGACGATACTTTCACAGTGGAGAACCTTTACATATGTGAGTGTGACCAACCCGGCGAGATGCGCCGTATGTTCTTGTCTGGTGCTAAAGCTAAAGAAATGGGAAGTCATATGATGAACCAGCAATCGTCCCGCTCGCACTGCGTCTTTACAATCCACGTAGAGCGTTCCGATAGCGACATCCCAGGGAATAGTGTGAAGTCACAGCTCACCATTGTAGACTTGGCGGGGTCAGAGAAGCTGACGGCGCTTGACGCCAACCCCTCCTCAAAGCTGACTAAGGAATCTATAGATATAAATACGTCACTTTTTGCCTTGGGAAAAGTGATCACCTCTCTCGCCCAGCGATCAAAGCACAATCAGAAAAACGGTGCGGGGGCTAATCAGTTGCACATCCCCTACCGTGATAGCAAACTGACCAAGCTCCTGAAGCATGCACTAGGAGGAAACTCACTAACAACGATGTTAGCGTGTATCAGCCCATCCGATAACTACGCGGAGGAAACAATGTCGACGCTTATGTTCGCTACTACAGCTAGAACTATTAAAAACGTGCCTTACGTGGCTGAGGACCCTGTAACACAGGTTGTCAATCAACTCCGGAGCGAACTTGGAAATGTAAAGGAGGAGTTGAACTACTATCAGAACCTTGTTGGCAGCAACCTCATCAACAGTGGCCCAACGCGACCACAGCCTATGTACCACGTGCAGGCTTCAAACGACGAGGCCGTTAACGCACAAGTGAATGAATTATCGGACAAACTCCTGCAGGCATGTGATGCCCTCCAGAAAATTATGAGCATCAACACCCAGCTTCGCTCTGCTTTTGACGTGGTGAAGGAGGCGAAAGCAGAACTCGAACGAAGGGAGATGGAGCTAAACGCTGAAAATTTAGCTCTGCGCGAACGTATTGAGATGTTGGAGTCTGTTGTGCTTAAAGAGGACTTGACGGAGTGCTTTGGAAATGGCGCAAAGTCCCAGGAGGGGTATTTGAAGAACAACGGTTACTACTATTCCTCAGCGCGAGCATCACTCCTTACAAATGCATCCGACCCAAAGTCCTGCCACGCACCCACCAGGCCCCACTCCGCAAGCGTGCACGAGTCGCCCGCTCCAACAACAGCTGGTCAAACAAATCCACGGGCTTATGCAGCGGATGGAGCGTGGGCGGCGGAGCGCCCTCCGATTGCCGAAGATAATCCCCGACCAATGACGGGACCTTCAGTGCGCCCGTCAGCGGAGGGTTTTGTGCCCTCAGCACAACTTGCGGAAGAACGCTTACGTGGGGAACAATCAATTAATAAACGAAGAGAAAAGCTGACAAAGGGTCTCGCCGAGTATGCTAACAGATACTGTCAACCTGACCGTTTCGTGAACTATGCGGAATACTACGGAAAGGCCCGCCGCTTGGTAACCACGAACCGTTCAGTTTCTAGTACCGTGGATGATATGAGCAAAACCCTCCGCCAAATCCCAGAGAGCATTGCCAGCACCGTTCCCAACTCACTGAAGACCACTTCTCAATTCGGGATGTTACACTTTGGTGGGAGCCGGGAGGAGTTGGGCGAACTCGAGGAACGTCGGCGGCAGCGTGAGGAGAAGCGGCAGGCGCTCATCGCTCAGCAGGATGCCCTCCGCGGTGATGTTGCGCGCGCATTTGTTGGTATTACTGAAAAGAAGGAACCCATCCGAGCTGGAAAAGAACCATACGAGCAAGGATCATTAGCATCCACGGACACGACCGGGAAGCAAATGCCAAAGTTACCTTCAGCGCAACCTGCCCCCGCAGATTCGGTGAGTCGGCTGAAGGCTTATTTGGAACAAGAAATAGGTATGAGGGGTGAGTTATGAAGAGGATTATGGGCAGCTATAAGACCCGGGGACACATTTACGCACTGAATCGTGGCCGCACACAAACACCGTGTGCACACTTACAACCACTTACATATCGAATATTGCCGGCCCCGGATCCCTGAACCAATGTTCTGCAAATGGGGTTTATGCAGCCGGTATAAGCGGCTAATTGGAGCTCGCTATTATTTATCCCTGGAGGTGGGAGGCAGGCGCGTGTTCGCTAAGCTGATGCGCACAGGCGAAAGGAATGAGTGCGTGGGAGGCGTTGCAGCATGTCGCTCCAAGGAGTGGGAAGGGAAGAGAAGCGGAAAAGAGAAATATGAATTCGGCACCTCATCTCGGGAACTGTTTCGTGCTGTCGCCGTAACCCTCTAATTCCCTGTGTGTTTATCCCGGATTTTGGCCACTCGGTTACCCTTGCCCTGGTGGGTTCCTGATGAGATCCTGTTGAGAGAGAGAGAGAGTGGGGTTCCTGTTTTGTCTGTGCTGGGCTGGACTGCAGATACAATTCATTTTCTTTCTCCTGACTATACCCTATTACGTATTCAGTCCCGGTAATAGTGGGGTTTGCCTTTTATTATTATTATTATTTCCCCTTGCTAGATGCCGTCGCGTTTCACGTCATGGTTTTAATGTTCCACTGATGTGCACCTCGTTGGTGGTAGTGTTATTGTTTTTCTTTTCTTTCAAATTAATTCTTCCCCGCACATTTGCTTTGTTTTCCTTGTTTCAGCACGCAGCACCGCATGTACATTTGCGGGCGTAAGTGGGTGCCCACTACAACTTCGTTGGAGAGAGTGAGTTAGGTTTTCCTCCCTTACATACGCAGCTGATGTCTCTCCATTTTCCCCACCTCAGTTGGCTGCTCTTACGGCCTCAACCGTGTCTGCACGTGTATGTGTGTTGAATGCATACCCTTATATTACCGATCGGGCGTAGTGATCTCTCATATATATATATATATATACATATAGGTGGGTGAACAGCGTGTGCATTGTTTCACTGCGTCCCAACACATCCGCCCTTCTTTACTTCATGGCACCTCTGCTTTTAGCACATCATTCTATTAGGCGGTTATTTATCTATTCTATGATTGTATCTGTTACTACATTCTTTTTTTTTTTGTACTCTACTGCCTCTTCCGCCCTTATATAATTCTTCACAATCTCTCCTTTGCAATTATGGAAAGAAAGAGAGAAAACAAAGCAAAAGCTACAAGCGACCATCTACAAGAGCTAATACTACACACTACATATATTCTCAAGTAAGCACTCAAAGGAAACCCTCAAAAAAGAAAAAAAAAAGATATCTACAGTTTGTCATCATGGAAGCTGTCTTCTACGCATTTGCATCCTTCGGCACGGCGCCCACGAAGGAGATGGACAATGCCCATTTCTCCAAAATGTTAAAGGAGGCTAAAATCATTGGCAAAACCTTCACCTCTACAGATGCCGACCTCCTCTTCAACAAGATCAAGGCGAAGGGCGCCCGTAAAATCACCTTCACGGAGTTTAACACAAGAGCTCTCCCTGATATTGCCACCAAGTTGAAGATGACACCCGAGCAGGTGGCTGAAATTCTCACGAAGGCATCACCCGCCTCCAATTCCACAAAAGCGGAAGCTGTTAAGTTCCATGACGACAAAAATCTCTACACGGGCGTCTACAAGGCGGGAGGCCCCACAAATGTGGATCGTAACGCCGGATCCCTTTCAGGGGTTGTCGACCGCCGTGTGGATCAGGTCGATGTGCGTGGCACAACCTCCTCGCAAAAGTAAAACAAAAGAAATTGTAATATGTTATATTCATTTGATATATATATATATATATAT
>NW_027123231.1:67981-68452 GCF_001457755.1 Trypanosoma equiperdum
TGTAGGTGAAGGATGAAAAAGGGGATTACGGAAAAGAAACAAAGAAAAAAGTAAAAGAAGAATAAGAATAAGAAGGGATGGAATAATTCTTTTTTTTAAGAAAAAAAAAGAAAGAAAGGAAAAAATATGAGGGGGAGTGTGTGGGAGGACGAAAGGATGGAAAAAAAAAAAGTCACAAGAAGTTTGAAAAAGAAGAAAAGAGAACGAAGTGAAGTGAAATGAATATGAAATATAAATGCGGTGACTAGGAGAAAGGAAGAAGAAAGTGAATTTTCGTCCCAAGATTGAAAAAAAAAACGGAATATATAAAAAGAAAAAAGAAGAGCGAAGTTATGTCGACAAATGCAGAGCATATCAAAAGTGTAAAAGGGGAATAGGGATATTTAAGGACATATTTCTCATTTGTTTGGCGCCCTTCTGAATAACACTCCCAGAATATTTTCGCCTGATATTTTTGGCTGTTGTTTCTTT
>NW_027123231.1:68473-70299 GCF_001457755.1 Trypanosoma equiperdum
TCGTTTCCCCTTTCGTTGTTGTGTTGTTTACAGTAATATCCCCTACACGACATCACATACCTTTCACCATGTCATTTGAATTTCTTTCCTCATCTCTCTTTCATTTTTATTTTCATTTCCTCCCATAAGTGCCGTGGCGTCCTGATAGTTGCGATGTAATTTAATTCGGTTATTTCCGTCATTTAATCAGGTGTCAGGCACTTCTTGAAGAAAGTGAAAGGGAAAAAGGGAAAAGGAAAAGAAATGTGGCAGTGGAGACAGCAGCAGCAGCAGTGGCAAAAGAAGAAGAAAAAGAAGAAATTGGTGGAAAAAGAAAAAGAAAAATCATTATCATTATCATTTCGTACATGCCACAACAGTGCCTTCTTTCCTGCGTTTTTTTTTTATTTTGTTTTCTCTTTGTGGCGGATACCATTCAAATAGCTTCATCTCATGCGCGAAGGATTGAAATGAAGTAAGGATAAAGAAAGGTGAATATTAGGGATTGGAACATATATTTGAATTCTTCGTGGTATGTATTTATATATTAATGTATTTATATTCATACTCACTCAGAGGCATTTAAAAAAAAAATGAGGAAGATATAATTGTGGCGTGTAATGGGTGATGGAATTTGGTTGAGGAATGGAAAAGAAAATTTGAAGGGAAGGACACGCGTAAATTTTACGCAAATCTCTCTATCCCTTTTTCTTTTTTCTTTTCTTTTCCAAATTCCCCCTTTTCTTCTTTCTTCATGTGTATTTGTATGTGTGAATGTGCGGGTATGCTGCTTCTCATTTTGTATGTATAAATAAATAAATATATATATATATATATATGCATCTATGTATGTATGTTTGTTCGTTTGTATGTGTGTGTGTGTGCGTGCACTTTTTTCTTTCTTTTCCATATCTGGGGAACAGTTCAATATTATTTACCCCGTATATCTCCTTTCGTCTCCTTACTATTTATATGTATTTTTTCCTTTTTTTTTTTTCTTGGGTGTTTTTTTTCTTTTTTTTCTATTTAGCTGACACTGCCGTTGTTGTTATTCTTGTTATTATGATTATTATTGAAAAGTGTAATATATATATATATATTATAACAATAATAATCGCAATAAAAAAGAATAATGAGGACAACTTCCGCTGCTGCAACAGAGATAAAGCGGTGCCTCACAATTCATGTGGACTTTTGATATCAACTAGGAATGATATGATGGTCACCGATAACTCTCTCTGATATATCAAGTTCTCTAAATATATATATTTTTTTTAAAAAAAAAAAGAGAAAAGGACTAATATTTTTGTTATTAATTATTATTATTATTACTATTATGCGCACACACGTATGCCACGTCATACCGTTGCTGTCGTTGTTGTTGGTGTTGTTGTTGGACCAGTGGGCGCACAATCAGTAAATGTACTTGGGTTGCTTTCATTCACACCTGTCATATCTCTAATCATTTCTCCTCTTTCCTTTTTTAAAGAAAATAATAAACAAAAAAAACAGAAGGGATAGAAAAAAGAAAAAATAACAACTAATTAGAAGTAATCATTTCTCAGTTAATTTGCATACAGAAAAACTTCATACAACTTAGCAAAAGGAATGCAACCTTTTCGAAGCTGGGAGGAGGACGTATTTAATTGATATGATAAACTCGTAGTCGCGTATATGCTGAGGCCAGTGACGTTATTTTCATTTATTATCGCCGGTCATGGATTTGGCTGTTGGTTTCGTCAGATAAATGCGGTCTCCTCAGTCATTATATAAAAATGAAAGGGATTGGGATTAAAATGTAACGAAATAATGTTTCTTCAAAAAAATAAAATATATATATATATATA